>NW_027479205.1:0-188524 GCF_051014685.1 Ptiloglossa arizonensis | reverse complement strand
TATAACGTATAACTTGTAACGAAAAACGTATAACGAATAACGTAAAACGTATTGACGCATTACATATTACGTATAACGTATAACGTATAACGTGTAACGTATAACGTGTAACGTATAACGTGTAACGTATAACGTGTAACGTGTAACGTATAACGTATAACATATAACGTATAACGTATAACGTATAACGTATGACGTTATAACGTATATCGTATAACGTATAACGTATAACGTTTAACGTATAACGTATAATGTCAAACGTATAACGTAGAACGTATAACGTATAACGTAATATCGTATAACGTATATCGTATAACGATATAACGTATATACGTATAACGTATAAAGTTTAACGTACTATCGTATAACGTATATCGTATAAGTCGTATTACGTTAACGTATAACGTATAACGTATAACGTATAACGTATAACGTATAACGTATAACGTATAACGTATAAACGTATAACGTATAACGTATAACGTATAACGTATAACGTATAACGTATAACGTATAACGTATAACGTATAACGTGTAGACATGTAACGTATTAACGTATAACGTATAACGTTATAACGTATAACGTATAACGTAATAACGTATAACGTATAACGTGTAGCATGTAACGTATAACGTATAACGTAACGGTATAACGTATAACGTATAACGTATAACGTATAACGTATAACGTATAACGTATAGCATGTAACGTATAACGTATAACGTATAACGTATAACGTATAACGTATAACGTATAACGTATAACGTATAACGTAAACGTATAACGTTATAACTTGTAAGAAAAACGTATAACGAATAACGTAAAACGTATGACGCATTACTATTACGTATACGTATAACGTATAACGTGTAACGTATAACGTGTAACGTATAACGTGTAACGTTAAACGTGTAACGTGTAACGTATAACGTATAACGTATAACGTATAACGTATAACGTATAACGTATAGCATGTAACGTATAACGTATAACGTATAAACGTATAACGTATAACGTATAACGTATAACGTATAACGTATAACGTATAACGTAATAACGTATAACGTACTAACGTATAACGTATAAACGTATAACGTATAACGTATAACGTATAACGTAGTAACGTATATGACGTATACGTATACGTATATACGTGTAACGTATAACGTGTAACGTGTAACGTGTAACGTATAACGTGTAACGTATAACGTATAACGTATAACGTATAACGTATAACGTATAACGAATAACGTGAAACGAATAACGCATAAACGTATAACGCTATAACGTATAACGTATAACGTACTAACGTGTATAACACTATGCCGTATAACGGTATAACGTATAAACGTACAGACGTATAACGTGTAGAAACTAGTACGTAACTAACGTATAACGTATAACGTATAACGTATAACGTATAACGTATAACGTATAGCATGTAACGTATAACGTATAACGTATAACGTATAACGTATAACGTATAACGTATAACGTATAACGTATAACGTATAACGTATAACTTGTAACGAAAAACGTATAACGAATAACGTAAAACGTATGACGCATTACATATTACGTATAACGTATAACGTATAACGTGTAACGTATAACGTGTAACGTATAACGTGTAACGTATAACGTGTAACGTGTAAACGTATAACGTATAACATATAACGTACGTATAACGTATAGACGTATGAACGTATACGTATATCGTATAAACGTATAACGTATAAACGTTTAACGTATAACGTATTAATGTCACAAACGTATAACGTAGAACGTATAACGTATAACGTATACGTATAACGTATATCGTTATAACGTATAAACGTATAACGTATAACGTATAACGTATAACGAATAACGTGAAACGAATAACGCATAACGTATAACGCATAACGTATAACGTATAACGTATACCCTATGACGTATAACGTATAACGTATAACGTATAACGTATAACGTGTAGCATGTACCGTATAACATATAACGTATAACGTATAACGTATAACGTATAACGTATAACGTATAACGTATAACGTATAACGTATAACGTATGACGTATAACGTATATCGTATAACGTATAACGTATAACGTTTAACGTATAACGTTATAGAACTGTATAACGGTCAGAAGCTATTATAACGTATAACGTATACCGTATAACGTAACTGTATAACGTATAACGTATAACGTATAACGTATAACGTATAACGTAACTAACGTGTAACGTAAAACGTATAACGTATAACGTATAACTTATAACGTATAACGTATAACGTATAACGTAATAACGTGAAACGAATACGCATAACGTATAAACGCATAACGTATAACGTATAACGTATACCCTATGACGTATAACGTATAACGTATAACGTACAACGTATAACGTTGTAGCATGTAACGTATAACGTATAACGTATAACGTATAACGTATAACATATAACGTATAACGTATTGCATGTAACGTATAACGTATAACGTATAGACGTATAACATAAGGTGCTATACTGCTCTTACAACTATACGTAATGTACGTATACGTATAACGTATAACGTATAACGTATAACGTATAACTTGTAACGAAAAACGTATAACGAATAACGTAAAACGTACGACGCATTACATATTACGTATAACGTATAACGTATAACGTGTAACGTATAACGTGTAACGTATAACGTGTAACGTATAACGTGTAACGTGTAACGTATAACGTATAACATATAACGTATAACGTATAACGTATAACGTATGACGTATAACGTATATCGTATAACGTATAACGTATAACGTTTAACGTATAACGTATAATGTCAAACGTATAACGTAGAACGTATAACGTATAACGATATATCGTATAACGTATATCGTATAACAGTATAACGTATAACGTATAACGTATAACGTATAACGTATAACGTATAACGTATAACGTATAATGTATAACGTATAACGTATAAACGTATAACGTATAACGTATAACGTATAACGTATAACGTATAACGTATAACGTATAACGTATAACGTGATAACGTATAACGTGTAGCATGTAACGTATAACGTATAACGTATAACGTATAACGTATAACGTATAACGTATAACGTATAACGTATAACGTATAACGTATAGCATGTAACGTATAACGTATAACTTGTAACGAAAAACGTATAACGAATAACGTAAAACGTATGACGCATTACATATTACGTATAACGTATAACGTATAAAGTGTACGTATAACGACTTAACGTGTAACGTATAACGTGTAACGTGTAAAACGTATAACCGTAGTAACGTATAAACGTATAACGTATAACGTATAACGGTATACGTATAACGTATAACGTATAACGTATAACGTATAACGTATAACGTATAACGTATAACGTATAACGTTTAACGTATAACGTATAACGTCAAACGTATAACGTAGACGTAAACGTATAACGTATATCGTATTAACGTATATCGTATAACGTATAACGTATAACGTATAACGTATAACGTATAACGTATAACGTATAACGTATAACGTATAATGTATAACGTATAACGTATAACGTATAACGTACAACGTATAACGTGTAGCATGTTACGTATAACGTATAACGTATAACGTATAACGTATAACAGTATAAGTAACGTATAACGTTTGCATGTAACGTATAACGTATAACGGTATAACGTATAACGTATAACGTATAACGTATAACGTATAACGTTATAACGTATAACGTATAACGTATAACGTATAACGTATAACGTATAACGTATAACGTATAGCATGTAACGTATAACGTATAACGTATAACGTATAACGTATAACGTATAACGTATAACGTATAACGTATAACGTATAACGTATAACGTATAACTTGTAAGAAAAACGTATAACGAATAACGTAAAACGTATGACGCATTACATATTACGTATAACGTATAACGTATAACGTGTACTTATACAGTACGTAAACGTGTAACGTATAACGTGTAACGTATAACGTATAACGTGTAAGTATAAGTGTAACGTATAACGTATAACGTATAACGTCTAACGTATAACGTATAACTTAACGTAACGTACTATAAACGTAACTATACGTATAACGTATGACGTATAACGTATATCGTATAACGTATAACGTATAACGTTTAACGTATAACGTATAATGTCAAACGTATAACGTAGACGTATAACGTATAACGTATATCGTATAACGTAATAACGTATAACGTATAACGTATAACGTTATAACGTATAACGTGTAGCATGTAACGTATAACGTATAACGTATAACGTATAACGTATAACGTATAACGTATAACGTATAACGTATAACGTATAACGTATAGCATGTAACGTATAACGTATAACTTGTAACGAAAAACGTATAACGAATAACGTAAAACGTATGACGCATTACATATTACGTATAACGTATAACAGTATAACGTGTAACGTATAACGTGTAACGTATAACGTGTAACGTATAACGTGTAACGTGGAACGTATAACGTATAACGTATAACGTATAATGTATAACGTATAACGTATAACGTATAACGTATAACGTATAAACGTATAACGTATAACGTATATCGTATAACGGTATAACGTATAACGTTTAACGTATAACGTATAATGTCAAACGTATAACGTAGAACGTATAACGTATAACGTATATCGTATAACGTATATCGTATAACGTATATAAACGTATAACGTATACGTATACGTATAACGTATAACGATAACGTGAAACGAATAACGCATAACGTATAACGCAGTAACGTATAACGTATAACCGTATACCCTATGACGTATAACGTATAACGTATAACGTATAACGTGTAACGTATAACGTGTAACGTATAACGTGTAACGTGTAACGTTATAACGTATAACGTATAACGTATAACGTATAACGTATACGATATAGCATGTAACGTATAACGTATAACGTATAACGTATAACGTATAACGTATAACGTATAACGTATAACGTATAACGTATAACGTATAACGTATAGCATGTAACGTATAACGTATAACGTATAACGTATAACGTATAACGTATGACGCATTACATATTACGTATAACGTATAACGTATAACGTGTAACGTATAACGTGTAACGTATAACGTGTAACGTATAACGTGTAACGTGTAACGTATAACGTATAACGTATAACGTATAACGTATAACGTATAACGTATAGCATGTAACGTATAACGTATAACGTATAACGTATAACGTATAACGTATAACGTATAACGTATAACGTATGACGTATAACGTATATCGTATAACGTATAACGTATAACGTTTAACGTATAACGTATAATGTCAAACGTATAACGTAGAACGTATAACGTATAACGTATAACGTATAACGTGTAACGTATAACGTGTAACGTATAACGTGTAACGTATAACGTATAACGTATAACGTATAACGTATAACGTATAACGTATAACGTATAGCATGTAACGTATAACGTATAACGTATAACGTATAACGTATAACGTATAACGTATAACGTATAACGTATAACGTATAACGTATAACTTGTAACGAAAAACGTATAACGAATAACGTAAAACGTATGACGCATTACATATTACGTATAACGTATAACGTATAACGTGTAACGTATAACGTGTAACGTATAACGTGTAACGTATAACGTGTAACGTGTAACGTATAACGTATAACATATAACGTATAACGTATAACGTATAACGTATGACGTATAACGTATATCGTATAACGTATAACGTATAACGTTTAACGTATAACGTATAATGTCAAACGTATAACGTAGAACGTATAACGTATAACGTATATCGTATAACGTATATCGTATAACGTATAACGTATAACGTATAACGTATAACGTATAACGAATAACGTGAAACGAATAACGCATAACGTATAACGCATAACGTATAACGTATAACGTATACCCTATGACGTATAACGTATAACGTATAACGTATAACGTATAACGTGTAGCATGTACCGTATAACATATAACGTATAACGTATAACGTATAACGTATAACGTATAACGTATAACGTATAACGTGTAGCATGTAACGTATAACGTATAACGTATAACGTATAACGTATAACGTATAACGTATAACGTATAACGTATAACGTATAACGTATAGCATGTAACGTATAACGTATAACGTATAACGTATAACGTATAACGTATAACGTATAACGTATAACGTATAACTTGTAACGAAAAACGTATAACGAATAACGTAAAACGTATGACGCATTACATATTACGTATAACGTATAACGTATAACGTGTAACGTATAACGTGTAACGTATAACGTGTAACGTATAAAGTGTAACGTGTAACGTATAACGTATAACGTATAACGTATAACGTATAACGTATAACGTATAACGTATAACGTATAACGTATAACGTATAACGTATAACGTATAACGTATAACGTATAGCCTATAACGTATAACGTATAACGAATAACGTATAACGTATATCGTATAACGTATAACGTATAACGTATAACGTATAACGTATGACGTATAACGTATATCGTATAACGTATATCGTATAACGTATAACGTATAACGTATAACGTATGACGTCTAACGTATAACGTATAACGTATAACGTATAACGTATAACGTATAACGTATAACGTATAACGTATAACGTATAACGTATAACGTATAACGTATAACGTATAACGTATAACGTATAACGTTTAACGTATAACGTATAATGTCAAACGTATAACGTAGAACGTATAACGTATAACGTATAACGTATAACGTATAACGTATAACGTATAACGTATAACGTATAACATATAACGTATAACGTATAACGTATAACGTATAACGTATAACGTATAACGTATAACGTATAACGTATAACGTATGACGTATAACGTATATCGTATAACGTATATCGTATAACGTATAACGTATAACGTATAACGTATGACGTATAACGTGTAACGAAGAACGTATAACGAATAACGTATAACGTATATCGTATAACGTATATCGTATAACGTATAACGTATACCGTATAACGTATAACGTATGACGTATAATGTATAACGTATAACGTATAACGTATAACGTATAACGTGTAACGTAAAACGTATAACGTATAACGTATAACGTATAACGTATAACGTATGACGTATAACGTATATCGTATAACGTATATCGTATAACGTATAACGTATAACGTATAACGTATAACGTATAACGTATAACGTATAACGTATAATGTATAACGTATAACGTATAACGTATAACGTATAACGTATAACGTATAACGTATAACGTATAACGTGTAACGTATAACGTGTAACGTATAACGTGTAACGTATAACGTGTAACGTATAACGCATAACGTATAACGTATTATATAACGTGTAACGAAGAACGTATAACGAATAACGTATAACGTATATCGTATAACGTATATCGTATAACGTATAACGTATAACGTATAACGTATAACGTATAACGTATAACGTGTAACGTAAAACGTATAACGTATAACGTATAACGTATAACGTATAACGTATAACGTATAACGTATAACGTATAACGTATAACGAATAACGTGAAACGAATAACGCATAACGTATAACGCGTAACGTATAACGTATAACGTATACCCTATGACGTATAACGTATAACGTATAACGTATAACGTATAACGTATAGCATGTAACGTATAACGTATAACGTATAACGTATAACGTATAACGTATAACGTATAACGTATAACGTATAACTTGTAACGAAAAACGTATAACGAATAACGTAAAACGTATGACGCATTACATATTACGTATAACGTATAACGTATAACGTGTAACGTATAACGTGTAACGTATAACGTGTAACATATAAAGTGTAACGTGTAACGTATAACGTATAAAGTATAACGTATAACGTATAACGTATAACGTATAGCATGTAACGTATAACGTATAACGTATAACGAATAACGTATAACGTGTAACGTATAACGTGTAACGTGTAACGTATAACGAATAACGTATAACGTATAACGTATAACGTATAGCATGTAACGTATAACGTATAACGTATAACGTATAACGTATAACGTATAACGTATAACGTATAACGTATAACGTATAACGTACAACGTATAACGTATAACGTATGACGTATAACGTATAACGTATAACGTATAACGTATAACGTATAACGTATAACGTATAGCCTATAACGTATAACGTATAACGAATAACGTATAACGTATATCGTATAACGTATAACGTATAACGTATAACGTATAACGTATGACGTATAACGTATATCGTATAACGTATATCGTATAACGTATAACGTATAACGTATAACGTATGACGTCTAACGTATAACGTATAAAGTATAACGTATAACGTATAACGTATAACGTATAACGTATAACGTATAACGTATAACGTATAACGTATAACGTATAACGTATAACGTATAACGTATAACGTATAACGTATAACGTATAACGTTTAACGTATAACGTATAATGTCAAACGTATAACGTAGAACGTATAACGTATAACGTATAACGTATAACGTATAACGTATAACGTATAACGTATAACATATAACGTATAACGTATAACGTATAACGTATAACGTATAACGTATAACGTATGACGTATAACGTATATCGTCTAACGTATATCGTACAACGTATAACGTATAACGTATAACGTATGACGTATAACGTGTAACGAAGAACGTATAACGAATAACGTATAACGTATATCGTATAACGTATAACGTATAACGTTTAACGTATAACGTATAATGTCAAACGTATAACGTAGAACGTATAACGTATAACGTATAACGTATAACGTATAACGTATAACGTATAACGTAAAACATATAACGTATAACGTATAACGTATAACGTATAACGTATAACGTATAACGTATAACGTATAACGAATAACGTGAAACGAATAACGCATAACGTATAACGCATAACGTATAACGTATAACGTATACCCTATGACGTATAACGTATAACGTATAACGTATAACGTATAACGTGTAGCATGTACCGTATAACGTATAACGTATAACGTATAACGTATAACGTATAACGTATAACGTATAACGTATAACGTATAACGTATAACGTATGACGTATAACGTATATCGTATAACGTATAACGTATAACGTTTAACGTATAACGTATAATGTCAAACGTATAACGTAGAACGTATAACGTATAACGTATAACGTATAACGTATAACGTATAACGTATAACGTATAACGTATAACGTATAACGTATAACGTGTAACGTAAAACGTATAACGTATAACGTATAACGTATAACGTATAACGTATAACGTATAACGTATAACGAATAACGTGAAACGAATAACGCATAACGTATAACGCATAACGTATAACGTATAACGTATACCCTATGACGTATAACGTATAACGTATAACGTACAACGTATAACGTGTAGCATGTAACGTATAACGTATAACGTATAACGTATAACGTATAACGTATAACGTATAACGTATAGCATGTAACGTATAACGTATAACGTATAACGTATAACGTATAACGTATAACGTATAACGTATAACGTATAACGTATAACGTATAACGTATAACTTGTAACGAAAAACGTATAACGAATAACGTAAAACGTATGACGCATTACATATTACGTATAACGTATAACGTATAACGTGTAACGTATAACGTGTAACGTATAACGTGTAACGTATAACGTGTAACGTGTAACGTATAACGTATAACATATAACGTATAACGTATAACGTATAACGTATGACGTATAACGTATATCGTATAACGTATAACGTATAACGTTTAACGTATAACGTATAATGTCAAACGTATAACGTAGAACGTATAACGTATAACGTATATCGTATAACGTATATCGTATAACGTATAACGTATAACGTATAACGTATAACGTATAACGTATAACGTATAACGTATAACGTATAACGTATAATGTATAACGTATAACGTATAACGTATAACGTATAACGTATAACGTATAACGTATAACGTATAACGTATAACGTATAACGTATAACGTATAACGTGTAGCATGTAACGTATAACGTATAACGTATAACGTATAACGTATAACGTATAACGTATAACGTATAACGTATAACGTATAACGTATAACGTGTAGCATGTAACGTATAACGTATAACGTATAACGTATAACGTATAACGTATAACGTATAACGTATAACGTATAACGTATAACGTATAGCATGTAACGTATAACGTATAACGTATAACGTATAACGTATAACGTATAACGTATAACGTATAACGTATAACGTAAAACGTATAACGTATAACTTGTAAAGAAAAACGTATAACGAATAACGTAAAACGTATGACGCATTACATATTACGTATAACGTATAACGTATAACGTGTAACGTATAACGTGTAACGTATAACGTGTAACGTATAACGTGTAACGTGTAACGTATAACGTATAACGTATAACGTATAACGTATAACGTATAACGTATAGCATGTAACGTATAACGTATAACGTATAACGTATAACGTATAACGTATAACGTATAACGTATAACGTATGACGTATAACGTATATCGTATAACGTATAACGTATAACGTTTAACGTATAACGTATAATGTCAAACGTATAACGTAGAACGTATAACGTATAACGTATAACGTATAACGTGTAACGTATAACGTGTAACGTATAACGTGTAACGTATAACGTATAACGTATAACGTATAACGTATAACGTATAACGTATAACGTATAGCATGTAACGTATAACGTATAACGTATAACGTATAACGTATAACGTATAACGTATAACGTATAACGTATAACGTATAACGTATAACTTGTAACGAAAAACGTATAACGAATAACGTAAAACGTATGACGCATTACATATTACGTATAACGTATAACGTATAACGTGTAACGTATAACGTGTAACGTATAACGTGTAACGTATAACGTGTAACGTGTAACGTATAACGTATAACATATAACGTATAACGTATAACGTATAACGTATGACGTATAACGTATATCGTATAACGTATAACGTATAACGTTTAACGTATAACGTATAATGTCAAACGTATAACGTAGAACGTATAACGTATAACGTATATCGTATAACGTATATCGTATAACGTATAACGTATAACGTATAACGTATAACGTATAACGAATAAACGTGAAACGAATAACGCAATAACGTATAACCGCATAACGTATAACGTATAACGTATACCCTATGACGTATAACGTATAACGTATAACGTATAACGTGTAACGTATAACGTGTAACGTATAACGTGTAACGTGTAACGTATAACGTATAACGTATAACGTATAACGTATAACGTATAACGTATAGCATGTAACGTATAACGTATAACGTATAACGTATAACGTATAACGTATAACGTATAACGTATAACGTATAACGTATAACGTATAACGTATAGCATGTAACGTATAACGTATAACGTATAACGTATAACGTATAACGTATGACGCATTACATATTACGTATAACGTATAACGTATAACGTGTAACGTATAACGTGTAACGTATAACGTGTAACGTATAACGTGTAACGTGTAACGTATAACGTATAACGTATAACGTATAACGTTATAACGTATAACGTATAGCATGTAACGTATAACGTATAACGTATAACGTATAACGTATAACGTATAACGTATAACGTATAACGTATGACGTATAACGTATATCGTATAACGTATAACGTATAACGTTTAACGTATAACGTATAATGTCAAACGTATAACGTAGAACGTATAACGTATAACGTATAACGTATAACGTGTAACGTATAACGTGTAACGTATAACGTGTAACGTATAACGTATAACGTATAACGTATAACGTATAACGTATAACGTATAACGTATAGCATGTAACGTATAACGTATAACGTATAACGTATAACGTATAACGTATAACGTATAACGTATAACGTATAACGTATAACGTATAACTTGTAACGAAAAACGTATAACGAATAACGTAAAACGTATGACGCATTACATATTACGTATAACGTATAACGTATAACGTGTAACGTATAACGTGTAACGTATAACGTGTAACGTATAACGTGTAACGTGTAACGTATAACGTATAACATATAACGTATAACGTATAACGTATAACGTATGACGTATAACGTATATCGTATAACGTATAACGTATAACGTTTAACGTATAACGTATAATGTCAAACGTATAACGTAGAACGTATAACGTATAACGTATATCGTATAACGTATATCGTATAACGTATAACGTATAACGTATAACGTATAACGTGTAGCATGTAACGTATAACGTATAACGTATAACGTATAACGTATAACATATAACGTATAACGTATTGCATGTAACGTATAACGTATAACGTATAACGTATAACGTATAACGTATAACGTATAACGTATAACGTATAACGTATAACGTATAACGTATAACTTGTAACGAAAAACGTATAACGAATAACGTAAAACGTACGACGCATTACATATTACGTATAACGTATAACGTATAACGTGTAACGTATAACGTGTAACGTATAACGTGTAACGTATAACGTGTAACGTGTAACGTATAACGTATAACATATAACGTATAACGTATAACGTATAACGTATGACGTATAACGTATATCGTATAACGTATAACGTATAACGTTTAACGTATAACGTATAATGTCAAACGTATAACGTAGAACGTATAACGTATAACGTATATCGTATAACGTATATCGTATAACGTATAACGTATAACGTATAACGTATAACGTATAACGTATAACGTATAACGTATAACGTATAATGTATAACGTATAACGTATAACGTATAACGTATAACGTATAACGTATAACGTATAACGTATAACGTATAACGTATAACGTATAACGTATAACGTATAACGTGTAGCATGTAACGTATAACGTATAACGTATAACGTATAACGTATAACGTATAACGTATAACGTATAACGTATAACGTATAACGTATAGCATGTAACGTATAACGTATAACTTGTAACGAAAAACGTATAACGAATAACGTAAAACGTATGACGCATTACATATTACGTATAACGTATAACGTATAACGTGTAACGTATAACGTGTAACGTATAACGTGTAACGTATAACGTGTAACGTGTAACGTATAACGTATAACATATAACGTATAACGTATAACGTATAACGTATGACGTATAACGTATATCGTATAACGTATAACGTATAACGTTTAACGTATAACGTATAATGTCAAACGTATAACGTAGAACGTATAACGTATAACGTATATCGTATAACGTATATCGTATAACGTATAACGTATAACGTATAACGTATAACGTATAACGTATAACGTATAACGTATAACGTATAATGTATAACGTATAACGTATAACGTATAACGTACAACGTATAACGTGTAGCATGTAACGTATAACGTATAACGTATAACGTATAACGTATAACATATAACGTATAACGTATTGCATGTAACGTATAACGTATAACGTATAACGTATAACGTATAACGTATAACGTATAACGTATAACGTATAACGTATAACGTATAACGTATAACGTATAACGTATAACGTATAACGTATAACGTATAGCATGTAACGTATAACGTATAACGTATAACGTATAACGTATAACGTATAACGTATAACGTATAACGTATAACGTATAACGTATAACGTATAACTTGTAAAGAAAAACGTATAACGAATAACGTAAAACGTATGACGCATTACATATTACGTATAACGTATAACGTATAACGTGTAACGTATAACGTGTAACGTATAACGTGTAACGTATAACGTGTAACGTGTAACGTATAACGTATAACGTATAACGTATAACGTATAACGTATAACGTATAGCATGTAACGTATAACGTATAACGTATAACGTATAACGTATAACGTATATCGTATAACGTATAACGTATAACGTTTAACGTATAACGTATAACGTATAACGTATAACGTATAACTTGTAAAGAAAAACGTATAACGAATAACGTAAAACGTATGACGCATTACATATTACGTATAACGTATAACGTATAACGTGTAACGTATAACGTGTAACGTATAACGTGTAACGTATAACGTATAACGTATAACGTATAACGTATAACGTATAACGTATAACGTATTGCATGTAACGTATAACGTATAACGTATAACGTATAACGTATAACGTATAACGTATAACGTATAACGTATAACGTATAACGTATAACGTATAACTTGTAACGAAAAACGTATAACGAATAACGTAAAACGTATGACGCATTACATATTACGTATAACGTATGACGTATAACGTATATCGTATAACGTATAACGTATAACGTTTAACGTATAACGTATAATGTCAAACGTATAACGTAGAACGTATAACGTATAACGTATATCGTATAACGTATATCGTATAACGTATAACGTATAACGTATAACGTATAACGTATAACGTATAACGTATAACGTATAACGTATAATGTATAACGTATAACGTATAACGTATAACGTATAACGTATAACGTATAACGTATAACGTATAACGTATAACGTATAACGTATAACGTATAACGTGTAGCATGTAACGTATAACGTATAACGTATAACGTATAACGTATAACGTATAACGTATAACGTATAACGTATAACGTATAACGTATAGCATGTAACGTATAACGTATAACTTGTAACGAAAAACGTATAACGAATAACGTAAAACGTATGACGCATTACATATTACGTATAACGTATAACGTATAACGTGTAACGTATAACGTGTAACGTATAACGTGTAACGTATAACGTGTAACGTGTAACGTATAACGTATAACATATAACGTATAACGTATAACGTATAACGTATGACGTATAACGTATATCGTATAACGTATAACGTATAACGTTTAACGTATAACGTATAATGTCAAACGTATAACGTAGAACGTATAACGTATAACGTATATCGTATAACGTATATCGTATAACGTATAACGTATAACGTATAACGTATAACGTATAACGTATAACGTATAACGTATAACGTATAACGTATAACGTATAACGTATAACGTATAACGTATAACGTATAACGTATAACGTATAACGTATAACGTATAACGTATAACGTATAACGTGTAGCATGTAACGTATAACGTATAACGTATAACGTATAACGTATAACGTATAACGTATAACGTATAACGTATAACGTATAACGTATAGCATGTAACGTATAACGTATAACGTATAACGTATAACGTATAACGTATAACGTATAACGTATAACGTATAACGTATAACGTATAACGTATAACTTGTAAAGAAAAACGTATAACGAATAACGTAAAACGTATGACGCATTACATATTACGTATAACGTATAACGTATAACGTGTAACGTATAACGTGTAACGTATAACGTGTAACGAATAACGTGTAACGTGTAACGTATAACGTATAACGTATAACGTATAACGTATAACGTATAACGTATAACGTATAACGTATAACGTATAACGTATAACGTATAGCCTATAACGTATAACGTATAACGGATAACGTAAAACGTATATCGTATAACGTATAACGTATGACGTATAACGTATAACGTTTAACGTATAACGTATAATGTCAAACGTATAACGTAGAACTTATAACGTATAACGTATAACGTATAACGTATAACGTATAACGTATAACGTATAACGTATAACGTATAACGTATAACGTATAACGTATAACGTATAACGTATAACGTATAACGTATAACGTATAACGTATAACGTATAGTATGTAACGTATAACGTATAACGTATAACGTATAACGTATAACGTATAACGTATAACGTATAACGTATAACGTATAACGTATAACGTATAACGTATAACGTATAACGTATAACGTATAACGTATAACGCATAACGTATAACGCATAACGTATAACGTATAACGTATAACGTATAACGTATAACATGTAACGTATAACGTATAACGTATAACGTATAACGTATAACGTATAACGTATAACGTATAACGTATAACGTATAACGTATAACGTATAACGTATAACGTACAACGTATAACGTACAACGTATAACGTATAACGTATAAAGTATAACGTATAACGTATAACGTATAACGTATAACGTATAGTATGTAACGTATAACGTATAACGTATAACGTATAACGTATAACGTATAACGTATAACGTATAACGTATAACGTATAACGTACAACGTATAACTTATCACGTATAACGTATTACGAATAACGTGTAACGTATAACGTATGACGTGTAACGAAGAACGTATTACGAATAACGTATAACGTATATCGTATAACGTATAACGTATAACGTATAACGTATAACGTGTAACGTATAACGTGTAACGTATAACGTATAACGTATAACGTATAACGTATAACGTATAACGTATAACGTATAACGTATAGCATGTAACGTATAACGTATAACGTATAACGTATAACGTATAACGTATAACGTATAACGTATAACGTATAACGTATAACGTATAACGTATAACGTATAACGTATAACGTATAACGTATCACGTATAACGTATTACGAATAACGTGTAACGTATAACGTATGACGTGTAACGAAGAACGTATAACGAATAACGTATAACGTATATCGTATAACGTATAACGTATAACGTATAACGTATAACGTATAACGTGTAACGTGTAACGTATAACGTATATCGTATAACGTATAACGTATAACGTATAACGTATAGCATGTAACGTATAACGTATAACGTATAACATGTAACGTATAACGTATAACGTATAACGTATAACGTATAACGTATAACGTATAACGTATAACGTATAACGTATAACGTATAACGTATAACGTATAACGTACAACGTATAACGTACAACGTATAACGTATAACGTATAAAGTATAACGTATAACGTATAACGTATAACGTATAACGTATAGTATGTAACGTATAACGTATAACGTATAACGTATAACGTATAACGTATAACGTATAACGTATAACGTATAACGTATAACGTACAACGTATAACTTATCACGTATAACGTATTACGAATAACGTGTAACGTATAACGTATGACGTGTAACGAAGAACGTATAACGAATAACGTATAACGTATATCGTATAACGTATAACGTATAACGTATAACGTATAACGTGTAACGTATAACGTGTAACGTATAACGTATAACGTATAACGTATAACGTATAACGTATAACGTATAACGTATAACGTATAGCATGTAACGTATAACGTATAACGTATAACGTATAACGTATAACGTATAACGTATAACGTATAACGTATAACGTATAACGTATAACGTATAACGTATAACGTATAACGTATCACGTATAACGTATTACGAATAACGTGTAACGTATAACGTATGACGTGTAACGAAGAACGTATAACGAATAACGTATAACGTATATCGTATAACGTATAACGTATAACGTATAACGTATAACGTATAACGTGTAACGTGTAACGTATAACGTATATCGTATAACGTATAACGTATAACGTATAACGTATAGCATGTAACGTATAACGTATAACGTATAACGTATAACGTATAACGTATAACGTATAACGTATAACGTATAACGTATAACGTATAACGTATAACGTATAACGTATAACGTATAACGTATAACGTACAACGTACAACGTATAACGTATAACGTATAACGTATAACGTATAACGTATAACGTATAACGTATAACGTATAACGTATAGCCTATAACGTATAACGTATAACGAATAACGTATAGCGTATATCGTATAACGTATAACGTATGACGTATAACGTATATCGTATAACGTATATCGTATAACGTATAACGTATAACGTATAACGTATGACGTCTAACGTATAACGTATAACGTATAACGTATAACGTAGAACGTATAACGTATAACGTATAACGTATAACGTATAACGTATAACGTATAACGTATAACGTATAACGTATAACGTATAACGTATAACGTTTAACGTATAACGGATAATGTCAAACGTATAACGTAGAACGTATAACGTATAACGTATAACGTATAACGTATAACGTATAACGTATAACGTATAACGTATAACGTATAACGTATAACGTATGACGTATTACATATTACGTATAACGTATAACGTATCACGTATAACGTATAACGTATCACGTATAACGTATAACGTATAACGTATAACGTATAACGTATAACGTATAACGTATAACGTATAACGTATAACGTATAACGTATAACGTATAGCATGTAACGTATAACGTATAACGTATAACGTATAACGTATAACGTATAACGTATAACGTATAACGTATAACGTATAGCGTATAACGTATAACTTGTAACGAAAAACGTATAACGAATAACGTAAAACGTATGACGCATTACATATTACGTATAACGTATAACGTATAACGTGTAACGTATAACGTGTAACGTATAACGTGTAACGTATAAAGTGTAACGTGTAACGTATAACGTATAACGTATAACGTATAACGTATAACGTATAACGTATAGCATGTAACGTATAACGTATAACGTATAACGAATAACGTATAACGTATATCGTATAACGTATAACGTATAACGTATAACGTATAACGTATAACGTATAACGTATAGCATGTAACGTATAACGTATAACGTATAACGAATAACGTATAACGTATATCGTATAACGTATAACGTATGACGTATAACGTATAACGTATGACGAATAACGTATATCGTATAACGTATATCGTATAACGTATAACGTATAACGTATAGCATGTAACGTATAACGTATAACGTATAACGAATAACGTATAACGTATATCGTATAACGTATAACGTATAACGTATAACGTATAACGTATAACGTATAACGTATAACGTATAGCATGTAACGTATAACGTATAACGTATAACGAATAACGTATAACGTATATCGTATAACGTATAACGTATGACGTATAACGTATAACGTATAACGTATAACGTATAACGTATAACGTATAACGTATAACGTATAACGTATAACGTATAACGTTTAACGTATAACGTATAATGTCAAACGTATAACGTAGAACGTATAACGTATAACGTATAACGTATAACGTATAACGTATAACGTATAACGTATAACGTATAACGCATAACGTATAACGTATAACGTATGACGTATTACATATTACGTATAACGTATAACGTATCACGTATAACGTATAACGTATCACGTATAACGTATAACGTATAACGTATAACGTATAACGTATAACGTATAACGTATAACGTATAACGTATAACGTATAACGTATAACGTATAACGTATAACGTATAACTTGTAACGAAAAACGTATAACGAATAACGTAAAACGTATGACGCATTACATATTACGTATAACGTATAACGTATAACGTGTAACGTATAACGTGTAACGTATAACGTGTAACGTATAACGTGTAACGTGTAACGTATAACGTATAACATATAACGTATAACGTATAACGTATAACGTATGACGTATAACGTATATCGTATAACGTATAACGTATAACGTTTAACGTATAACGTATAATGTCAAACGTATAACGTAGAACGTATAACGTATAACGTATATCGTATAACGTATATCGTATAACGTATAACGTATAACGTATAACGTATAACGTATAACGTATAACGTATAACGTATAACGTATAATGTATAACGTATAACGTATAACGTATAACGTATAACGTATAACGTATAACGTATAACGTATAACGTATAACGTATAACGTATAACGTGTAGCATGTAACGTATAACGTATAACGTATAACGTATAACGTATAACGTATAACGTATAACGTATAACGTATAACGTATAACGTATAACGTATAACGTATAGCATGTGACGTATAACGTATAACGTATAACGTATAACGTATAACGTATAACGTATAACGTATAACGTATAACGTATAACGTATAACGTATAACGTATAACGTATAACGTATAACTTGTAAAGAAAAACGTATAACGAATAACGTAAAACGTATGACGCATTACATATTACGTATAACGTATAACGTATAACGTGTAACGTATAACGTGTAACGTATAACGTGTAACGTATAACGTGTAACGTGTAACGTATAACGTATAACGTATAACGTATAACGTATAACGTATAACGTATAGCATGTAACGTATAACGTATAACGTATAACGTATAACGTATAACGTATAACGTATAACGTATAACGTATAACGTATAACGTATAACGTACAACGTATAACGTATAACGTATAACGTATAACGTATAACGTATAACGTATAACGTATAACGTATAACGTATAGCCTATAACGTATAACGTATAACGGATAACGTAAAACGTATATCGTATAACGTATAACGTATGACGTATAACGTATAACGTTTAACGTATAACGTATAATGTCAAACGTATAACGTAGAACTTATAACGTATAACGTATAACGTATAACGTATAACGTATAACGTATAACGTATAACGTATAACGTATAACGTATAACGTATAACGTATAACGTATAACGTATAACGTATAACGTATAACGTATAGTATGTAACGTATAACGTATAACGTATAACGTATAACGTATAACGTATAACGTATAACGTATAACGTATAACGTATAACGTATGACGTATAACGTATATCGTATAACGTATAACGTATAACGTTTAACGTATAACGTATAATGTCAAACGTATAACGTAGAACGTATAACGTATAACGTATAACGTATAACGTATAACGTATAACGTATAACGTATAAAGTATAACGTATAACGTGTAACGTAAAACGTATAACGTATAACGTATAACGTATAACGTATAACGTATAACGTATAACGTATAACGAATAACGTGAAACGAATAACGCATAACGTATAACGCATAACGTATAACGTATAACGTATACCCTATGACGTATAACGTATAACGTATAACGTGTAGCATGTAACGTATAACGTATAACGTATAACGTATAACGTATAACGTATAACGTATAACGTATAGCATGTAACGTATAACGTATAACGTATAACGTATAACGTATAATGTATAACGTATAACGTATAACGTATAACGTATAACGTATAACGTATAACGTATAACGTATAACTTGTAACGAAAAACGTATAACGAATAACGTAAAACGTATGACGCATTACATATTACGTATAACGTATAACGTATAACGTGTAACGTATAACGTGTAACGTATAACGTGTAACGTATAACGTGTAACGTGTAACGTATAACGTATAACATATAACGTATAACGTATAACGTATAACGTATGACGTATAACGTATATCGTATAACGTATAACGTATAACGTTTAACGTATAACGTATAATGTCAAACGTATAACGTAGAACGTATAACGTATAACGTATATCGTATAACGTATATCGTATAACGTATAACGTATAACGTATAACGTATAACGTATAACGTATAACGTATAACGTATAACGTATAATGTATAACGTATAACGTATAACGTATAACGTATAACGTATAACGTATAACGTATAACGTATAACGTATAACGTGTAGCATGTAACGTATAACGTATAACGTATAACGTATAACGTATAACGTATAACGTATAACGTATAACGTATAACGTATAACGTATAACGTATAACGTATAGCATGTAACGTATAACGTATAACGTATAACGTATAACGTATAACGTATAACGTATAACGTATAACGTATAACGTATAACGTATAACGTATAACGTATAACGTATAACTTGTAAAGAAAAACGTATAACGAATAACGTAAAACGTATGACGCATTACATATTACGTATAACGTATAACGTATAACGTGTAACGTATAACGTGTAACGTATAACGTGTAACGTATAACGTGTAACGTGTAACGTATAACGTATAACGTATAACGTATAACGTATAACGTATAACGTATAGCATGTAACGTATAACGTATAACGTATAACGTATAACGTATAATGTCAAACGTATAACGTAGAACGTATAACGTATAACGTATATCGTATAACGTATATCGTATAACGTATAACGTATAACGTATAACGTATAACGTATAACGTATAACGTATAACGTATAACGTATAATGTATAACGTATAACGTATAACGTATAACGTATAACGTATAACGTATAACGTATAACGTATAACGTATAACGTGTAGCATGTAACGTATAACGTATAACGTATAACGTATAACGGATAACGTAAAACGTATATCGTATAACGTATAACGTATGACGTATAACGTATAACGTTTAACGTATAACGTATAATGTCAAACGTATAACGTAGAACTTATAACGTATAACGTATAACGTATAACGTATAACGTATAACGTATAACGTATAACGTATAACGTATAACGTATAACGTATAACGTATAACGTATAACGTATAACGTATAGTATGTAACGTATAACGTATAACGTATAACGTATAACGTATAACGTATAACGTATAACGTATAACGTATAACGTATAGTATGTAACGTATAACGTATAACGTATAACGTATAACGTATAACGTATAACGTATAACGTATAACGTATAACGTATAACGTATAACGTATAACGTATAGCGTATAACGTATAACGTATAACGCATAACGTATAACGCATAACGTATAACGTATAACGTGTAACGTATAACGTATAACATGTAACGTATAACGTATAACGTATAACGTATAACGTATAACGTATAACGTATAACGTATAACGTATAACGTATAACGTATAACGTACAACGTATAACGTACAACGTATAACGTATAACGTATAACGTATAACGTATAACGTATAACGTATAACGTATAACGTATAACGTATAACGTATAACGTTTAACGTATAACGTATAATGTCAAACGTATAACGTAGAACGTATAACGTATAACGTATAACGTATAACGTATAACGTATAACGTATAACGTATAGCGTATAACATATAACGTATAACGTATAACGTATAACGTATAACGTATAACGTATAACGTATGACGTATAACGTATATCGTATAACGTATATCGTATAACGTATAACGTATAACGTATAACGTATGACGTATAACGTGTAACGAAGAACGTATAACGAATAACGTATAACGTATATCGTATAACGTATAACGTATAACGTTTAACGTATAACGTATAATGTCAAACGTATAACGTAGAACGTATAACGTATAACGTATAACGTATAACGTATAACGTATAACGTATAACGTAAAACATATAACGTATAACGTATAACGTATAACGTATAACGTATAACGTATAACGTATAACGTATAACGAATAACGTGAAACGAATAACGCATAACGTATAACGCATAACGTATAACGTATAACGTATACCCTATGACGTATAACGTATAACGTATAACGTATAACGTATAACGTGTAGCATGTACCGTATAACGTATAACGTATAACGTATAACGTATAACGTATAACGTATAACGTATAACGTATTGCATGTAACGTATAACGTATAACGTATAACGTATAACGTATAACGTATAACGTATAACGTATAACGTATAACGTATAACGTATAACGTATAACGTATAACTTGTAACGAAAAACGTATAACGAATAACGTAAAACGTATGACGCATTACATATTACGTATAACGTATGACGTATAACGTATATCGTATAACGTATAACGTATAACGTTTAACGTATAACGTATAATGTCAAACGTATAACGTAGAACGTATAACGTATAACGTATATCGTATAACGTATATCGTATAACGTATAACGTATAACGTATAACGTATAACGTATAACGTATAACGTATAACGTATAACGTATAATGTATAACGTATAACGTATAACGTATAACGTATAACGTATAACGTATAACGTATAACGTATAACGTATAACGTATAACGTATAACGTATAACGTGTAGCATGTAACGTATAACGTATAACGTATAACGTATAACGTATAACGTATAACGTATAACGTATAACGTATAACGTATAACGTATAGCATGTAACGTATAACGTATAACTTGTAACGAAAAACGTATAACGAATAACGTAAAACGTATGACGCATTACATATTACGTATAACGTATAACGTATAACGTGTAACGTATAACGTGTAACGTATAACGTGTAACGTATAACGTGTAACGTGTAACGTATAACGTATAACATATAACGTATAACGTATAACGTATAACGTATGACGTATAACGTATATCGTATAACGTATAACGTATAACGTTTAACGTATAACGTATAATGTCAAACGTATAACGTAGAACGTATAACGTATAACGTATATCGTATAACGTATATCGTATAACGTATAACGTATAACGTATAACGTATAACGTATAACGTATAACGTATAACGTATAACGTATAATGTATAACGTATAACGTATAACGTATAACGTATAACGTATAACGTATAACGTATAACGTATAACGTATAACGTATAACGTATAACGTATAACGTATAACGTGTAGCATGTAACGTATAACGTATAACGTATAACGTATAACGTATAACGTATAACGTATAACGTATAACGTATAACGTATAACGTATAGCATGTAACGTATAACGTATAACGTATAACGTATAACGTATAACGTATAACGTATAACGTATAACGTATAACGTATAACGTATAACGTATAACGTATAACTTGTAAAGAAAAACGTATAACGAATAACGTAAAACGTATGACGCATTACATATTACGTATAACGTATAACGTATAACGTGTAACGTATAACGTGTAACGTATAACGTGTAACGTATAACGTGTAACGTGTAACGTATAACGTATAACGTATAACGTATAACGTATAACGTATAACGTATAGCATGTAACGTATAACGTATAACGTATAACGTATAACGTATAACGTATAACGTATAACGTATAACGTATAACGTATAACGTATAACGTACAACGTATAACGTATAACGTATAACGTATAACGTATAACGTATAACGTATAACGTATAACGTATAACGTATAGCCTATAACGTATAACGTATAACGGATAACGTAAAACGTATATCGTATAACGTATAACGTATGACGTATAACGTATAACGTTTAACGTATAACGTATAATGTCAAACGTATAACGTAGAACTTATAACGTATAACGTATAACGTATAACGTATAACGTATAACGTATAACGTATAACGTATAACGTATAACGTATAACGTATAACGTATAACGTATAACGTATAACGTATAACGTATAACGTATAGTATGTAACGTATAACGTATAACGTATAACGTATAACGTATAACGTATAACGTATAACGTATAACGTATAACGTATAACGTATAACGTATAACGTATAACGTATAACGTATAACGTATAACGTATAACGCATAACGTATAACGCATAACGTATAACGTATAACGTATAACGTATAACGTATAACATGTAACGTATAACGTATAACGTATAACGTATAACGTATAACGTATAACGTATAACGTATAACGTATAACGTATAACGTATAACGTATAACGTATAACGTACAACGTATAACGTACAACGTATAACGTATAACGTATAAAGTATAACGTATAACGTATAACGTATAACGTATAACGTATAGTATGTAACGTATAACGTATAACGTATAACGTATAACGTATAACGTATAACGTATAACGTATAACGTATAACGTATAACGTACAACGTATAACTTATCACGTATAACGTATTACGAATAACGTGTAACGTATAACGTATGACGTGTAACGAAGAACGTATAACGAATAACGTATAACGTATATCGTATAACGTATAACGTATAACGTATAACGTATAACGTGTAACGTATAACGTGTAACGTATAACGTATAACGTATAACGTATAACGTATAACGTATAACGTATAACGTATAACGTATAGCATGTAACGTATAACGTATAACGTATAACGTATAACGTATAACGTATAACGTATAACGTATAACGTATAACGTATAACGTATAACGTATAACGTATAACGTATAACGTATAACGTATCACGTATAACGTATTACGAATAACGTGTAACGTATAACGTATGACGTGTAACGAAGAACGTATAACGAATAACGTATAACGTATATCGTATAACGTATAACGTATAACGTATAACGTATAACGTATAACGTGTAACGTGTAACGTATAACGTATATCGTATAACGTATAACGTATAACGTATAACGTATAGCATGTAACGTATAACGTATAACGTATAACATGTAACGTATAACGTATAACGTATAACGTATAACGTATAACGTATAACGTATAACGTATAACGTATAACGTATAACGTATAACGTATAACGTATAACGTACAACGTATAACGTACAACGTATAACGTATAACGTATAAAGTATAACGTATAACGTATAACGTATAACGTATAACGTATAGTATGTAACGTATAACGTATAACGTATAACGTATAACGTATAACGTATAACGTATAACGTATAACGTATAACGTATAACGTACAACGTATAACTTATCACGTATAACGTATTACGAATAACGTGTAACGTATAACGTATGACGTGTAACGAAGAACGTATAACGAATAACGTATAACGTATATCGTATAACGTATAACGTATAACGTATAACGTATAACGTGTAACGTATAACGTGTAACGTATAACGTATAACGTATAACGTATAACGTATAACGTATAACGTATAACGTATAACGTATAGCATGTAACGTATAACGTATAACGTATAACGTATAACGTATAACGTATAACGTATAACGTATAACGTATAACGTATAACGTATAACGTATAACGTATAACGTATAACGTATAACGTATCACGTATAACGTATTACGAATAACGTGTAACGTATAACGTATGACGTGTAACGAAGAACGTATAACGAATAACGTATAACGTATATCGTATAACGTATAACGTATAACGTATAACGTATAACGTATAACGTGTAACGTGTAACGTATAACGTATATCGTATAACGTATAACGTATAACGTATAACGTATAGCATGTAACGTATAACGTATAACGTATAACGTATAACGTATAACGTATAACGTATAACGTATAACGTATAACGTATAACGTATAACGTATAACGTATAACGTATAACGTATAACGTATAACGTACAACGTACAACGTATAACGTATAACGTATAACGTATAACGTATAACGTATAACGTATAACGTATAACGTATAACGTATAGCCTATAACGTATAACGTATAACGAATAACGTATAACGTATATCGTATAACGTATAACGTATGACGTATAACGTATATCGTATAACGTATATCGTATAACGTATAACGTATAACGTATAACGTATGACGTCTAACGTATAACGTATAACGTATAACGTATAACGTAGAACGTATAACGTATAACGTATAACGTATAACGTATAACGTATAACGTATAACGTATAACGTATAACGTATAACGTATAACGTATAACGTTTAACGTATAACGGATAATGTCAAACGTATAACGTAGAACGTATAACGTATAACGTATAACGTATAACGTATAACGTATAACGTATAACGTATAACGTATAACGTATAACGTATAACGTATGACGTATTACATATTACGTATAACGTATAACGTATCACGTATAACGTATAACGTATCACGTATAACGTATAACGTATAACGTATAACGTATAACGTATAACGTATAACGTATAACGTATAACGTATAACGTATAACGTATAACGTATAACGTATAGCATGTAACGTATAACGTATAACGTATAACGTATAACGTATAACGTATAACGTATAACGTATAACGTATAACGTATAACGTATAACGTATAACTTGTAACGAAAAACGTATAACGAATAACGTAAAACGTATGACGCATTACATATTACGTATAACGTATAACGTATAACGTGTAACGTATAACGTGTAACGTATAACGTGTAACGTATAAAGTGTAACGTGTAACGTATAACGTATAACGTATAACGTATAACGTATAACGTATAACGTATAGCATGTAACGTATAACGTATAACGTATAACGAATAACGTATAACGTATATCGTATAACGTATAACGTATAACGTATAACGTATAACGTATAACGTATAACGTATAGCATGTAACGTATAACGTATAACGTATAACGAATAACGTATAACGTATATCGTATAACGTATAACGTATGACGTATAACGTATAACGTATGACGAATAACGTATATCGTATAACGTATATCGTATAACGTATAACGTATAACGTATAGCATGTAACGTATAACGTATAACGTATAACGAATAACGTATAACGTATATCGTATAACGTATAACGTATAACGTATAACGTATAACGTATAACGTATAACGTATAACGTATAGCATGTAACGTATAACGTATAACGTATAACGAATAACGTATAACGTATATCGTATAACGTATAACGTATGACGTATAACGTATAACGTATAACGTATAACGTATAACGTATAACGTATAACGTATAACGTATAACGTATAACGTATAACGTTTAACGTATAACGTATAATGTCAAACGTATAACGTAGAACGTATAACGTATAACGTATAACGTATAACGTATAACGTATAACGTATAACGTATAACGTATAACGTATAACGTATAACGTATGACGTATTACATATTACGTATAACGTATAACGTATCACGTATAACGTATAACGTATCACGTATAACGTATAACGTATAACGTATAACGTATAACGTATAACGTATAACGTATAACGTATAACGTATAACGTATAACGTATAACGTATAACGTATAGCATGTAACGTATAACGTATAACGTATAACGTATAACGTATGACGTATAACGTATATCGTATAACGTATATCGTATAACGTATAACGTATAACGTATAACGTATGACGTCTAACGTATAACGTATAACGTATAACGTATAACGTATAACGTATAACGTATAACGTATAACGTATAACGTATAACGTATAACGTATAACGTATAACGTATAACGTATAACGTATAACGTATAACGTATAACGTATAACGTATAACGTATAACGTATAACGTATAACGTATAACTTGTAACGAAAAACGTATAACGAATAACGTAAAACGTATGACGCATTACATATTACGTATAACGTATAACGTATAACGTGTAACGTATAACGTGTAACGTATAACGTGTAACGTATAACGTGTAACGTGTAACGTATAACGTATAACATATAACGTATAACGTATAACGTATAACGTATGACGTATAACGTATATCGTATAACGTATAACGTATAACGTTTAACGTATAACGTATAATGTCAAACGTATAACGTAGAACGTATAACGTATAACGTATATCGTACAACGTATATCGTATAACGTATAACGTATAACGTATAACGTATAACGTATAACGTATAACGTATAACGTATAACGTATAATGTATAACGTATAACGTATAACGTATAACGTATAACGTATAACGTATAACGTATAACGTATAACGTATAACGTATAACGTATAACGTGTAGCATGTAACGTATAACGTATAACGTATAACGTATAACGTATAACGTATAACGTATAACGTATAACGTATAACGTATAACGTATAACGTATAACGTATAGCATGTGACGTATAACGTATAACGTATAACGTATAACGTATAACGTATAACGTATAACGTATAACGTATAACGTATAACTTGTAAAGAAAAACGTATAACGAATAACGTAAAACGTATGACGCATTACATATTACGTATAACGTATAACGTATAACGTGTAACGTATAACGTGTAACGTATAACGTGTAACGTATAACGTGTAACGTGTAACGTATAACGTATAACGTATAACGTATAACGTATAACGTATAACGTATAGCATGTAACGTATAACGTATAACGTATAACGTATAACGTATAACGTATAACGTATAACGTATAACGTATAACGTATAACGTATAACGTACAACGTATAACGTATAACGTATAACGTATAACGTATAACGTATAACGTATAACGTATAACGTATAACGTATAGCCTATAACGTATAACGTATAACGGATAACGTAAAACGTATATCGTATAACGTATAACGTATGACGTATAACGTATAACGTTTAACGTATAACGTATAATGTCAAACGTATAACGTAGAACTTATAACGTATAACGTATAACGTATAACGTATAACGTATAACGTATAACGTATAACGTATAACGTATAACGTATAACGTATAACGTATAACGTATAACGTATAACGTATAACGTATAACGTATAGTATGTAACGTATAACGTATAACGTATAACGTATAACGTATAACGTATAACGTATAACGTATAACGTATAACGTATAACGTATGACGTATAACGTATATCGTATAACGTATAACGTATAACGTTTAACGTATAACGTATAATGTCAAACGTATAACGTAGAACGTATAACGTATAACGTATAACGTATAACGTATAACGTATAACGTATAACGTATAAAGTATAACGTATAACGTGTAACGTAAAACGTATAACGTATAACGTATAACGTATAACGTATAACGTATAACGTATAACGTATAACGAATAACGTGAAACGAATAACGCATAACGTATAACGCATAACGTATAACGTATAACGTATACCCTATGACGTATAACGTATAACGTATAACGTGTAGCATGTAACGTATAACGTATAACGTATAACGTATAACGTATAACGTATAACGTATAACGTATAGCATGTAACGTATAACGTATAACGTATAACGTATAACGTATAATGTATAACGTATAACGTATAACGTATAACGTATAACGTATAACGTATAACGTATAACGTATAACTTGTAACGAAAAACGTATAACGAATAACGTAAAACGTATGACGCATTACATATTACGTATAACGTATAACGTATAACGTGTAACGTATAACGTGTAACGTATAACGTGTAACGTATAACGTGTAACGTGTAACGTATAACGTATAACATATAACGTATAACGTATAACGTATAACGTATGACGTATAACGTATATCGTATAACGTATAACGTATAACGTTTAACGTATAACGTATAATGTCAAACGTATAACGTAGAACGTATAACGTATAACGTATATCGTATAACGTATATCGTATAACGTATAACGTATAACGTATAACGTATAACGTATAACGTATAACGTATAACGTATAACGTATAATGTATAACGTATAACGTATAACGTATAACGTATAACGTATAACGTATAACGTATAACGTATAACGTATAACGTGTAGCATGTAACGTATAACGTATAACGTATAACGTATAACGTATAACGTATAACGTATAACGTATAACGTATAACGTATAACGTATAACGTATAACGTATAGCATGTAACGTATAACGTATAACGTATAACGTATAACGTATAACGTATAACGTATAACGTATAACGTATAACGTATAACGTATAACGTATAACGTATAACTTGTAAAGAAAAACGTATAACGAATAACGTAAAACGTATGACGCATTACATATTACGTATAACGTATAACGTATAACGTGTAACGTATAACGTGTAACGTATAACGTGTAACGTATAACGTGTAACGTGTAACGTATAACGTATAACGTATAACGTATAACGTATAACGTATAACGTATAGCATGTAACGTATAACGTATAACGTATAACGTATAACGTATAATGTCAAACGTATAACGTAGAACGTATAACGTATAACGTATATCGTATAACGTATATCGTATAACGTATAACGTATAACGTATAACGTATAACGTATAACGTATAACGTATAACGTATAACGTATAATGTATAACGTATAACGTATAACGTATAACGTATAACGTATAACGTATAACGTATAACGTATAACGTATAACGTGTAGCATGTAACGTATAACGTATAACGTATAACGTATAACGGATAACGTAAAACGTATATCGTATAACGTATAACGTATGACGTATAACGTATAACGTTTAACGTATAACGTATAATGTCAAACGTATAACGTAGAACTTATAACGTATAACGTATAACGTATAACGTATAACGTATAACGTATAACGTATAACGTATAACGTATAACGTATAACGTATAACGTATAACGTATAACGTATAACGTATAACGTATAGTATGTAACGTATAACGTATAACGTATAACGTATAACGTATAACGTATAACGTATAACGTATAACGTATAACGTATAACGTATAACGTATAACGTATAACGTATAACGTATAGCGTATAACGTATAACGTATAACGCATAACGTATAACGCATAACGTATAACGTATAACGTGTAACGTATAACGTATAACATGTAACGTATAACGTATAACGTATAACGTATAACGTATAACGTATAACGTATAACGTATAACGTATAACGTATAACGTATAACGTACAACGTATAACGTACAACGTATAACGTATAACGTATAACGTATAACGTATAACGTATAACGTATAACGTATAACGTATAACGTATAACGTATAACGTTTAACGTATAACGTATAATGTCAAACGTATAACGTAGAACGTATAACGTATAACGTATAACGTATAACGTATAACGTATAACGTATAACGTATAACGTATAACGTATAACATATAACGTATAACGTATAACGTATAACGTATAACGTATAACGTATAACGTATGACGTATAACGTATATCGTATAACGTATATCGTATAACGTATAACGTATAACGTATAACGTATGACGTATAACGTGTAACGAAGAACGTATAACGAATAACGTATAACGTATATCGTATAACGTATAACGTATAACGTTTAACGTATAACGTATAATGTCAAACGTATAACGTAGAACGTATAACGTATAACGTATAACGTATAACGTATAACGTATAACGTATAACGTAAAACATATAACGTATAACGTATAACGTATAACGTATAACGTATAACGTATAACGTATAACGTATAACGAATAACGTGAAACGAATAACGCATAACGTATAACGCATAACGTATAACGTATAACGTATACCCTATGACGTATAACGTATAACGTATAACGTATAACGTATAACGTGTAGCATGTACCGTATAACGTATAACGTATAACGTATAACGTATAACGTATAACGTATAACGTATAACGTATAACGTATAACGTATAACGTATGACGTATAACGTATATCGTATAACGTATAACGTATAACGTTTAACGTATAACGTATAATGTCAAACGTATAACGTAGAACGTATAACGTATAACGTATAACGTATAACGTATAACGTATAACGTATAACGTATAACGTATAACGTATAACGTATAACGTATAACGTGTAACGTAAAACGTATAACGTATAACGTATAACGTATAACGTATAACGTATAACGTATAACGTATAACGAATAACGTGAAACGAATAACGCATAACGTATAACGCATAACGTATAACGTATAACGTATACCCTATGACGTATAACGTATAACGTATAACGTATAACGTATAACGTGTAGCATGTAACGTATAACGTATAACGTATAACGTATAACGTATAACGTATAACGTATAACGTATAACGTATAACGTATAACGTATAACGTATAGCATGTAACGTATAACGTATAACGTATAACGTATAACGTATAACGTATAACGTATAACGTATAACGTATAACGTATAACGTATAACGTATAACGTATAACGTATAACGTATAACATGTAACGAAAAACGTATAACGAATAACGTAAAACGTATGACGCATTACATATTACGTATAACGTATAACGTATAACGTGTAACGTATAACGTGTAACGTATAACGTGTAACGTATAACGTGTAACGTGTAACGTATAACGTATAACGTATAACGTATAACGTATAACGTATAACGTATGACGTATAACGTATATCGTATAACGTATAACGTATAACGTTTAACGTATAACGTATAATGTCAAACGTATAACGTAGAACGTATAACGTATAACGTATAACGTATAACGTATAACGTATAACGTATAACGTATAACGTATAACGTATAACATATAACGTATAACGTATAACGTATAACGTATAACGTATAACGTATAACGTATGACGTATAACGTATATCGTATAACGTATATCGTATAACGTATAACGTATAACGTATAACGTATAACGTATGACGTATAACGTGTAACGAAGAACGTATAACGAATAACGTATAACGTATATCGTATAACGTATATCGTATAACGTATAACGCATAACGTATAACGCATAACGTATAACGTATAACGTGTAACGTATAACGTATAACATGTAACGTATAACGTATAACGTATAACGTATAACGTATAACGTATAACGTATAACGTATAACGTATAACGTATAACGTATAACGTACAACGTATAACGTACAACGTATAACGTATAACGTATAACGTATAACGTATAACGTATAACGTATAACGTATAACGTATAACGTATAACGTATAACGTTTAACGTATAACGTATAATGTCAAACGTATAACGTAGAACGTATAACGTATAACGTATAACGTATAACGTATAACGTATAACGTATAACGTATAACGTATAACATATAACGTATAACGTATAACGTATAACGTATAACGTATAACGTATAACGTATGACGTATAACGTATATCGTATAACGTATATCGTATAACGTATAACGTATAACGTATAACGTATGACGTATAACGTGTAACGAAGAACGTATAACGAATAACGTATAACGTATATCGTATAACGTATAACGTATAACGTTTAACGTATAACGTATAATGTCAAACGTATAACGTAGAACGTATAACGTATAACGTATAACGTATAACGTATAACGTATAACGTATAACGTAAAACATATAACGTATAACGTATAACGTATAACGTATAACGTATAACGTATAACGTATAACGTATAACGAATAACGTGAAACGAATAACGCATAACGTATAACGCATAACGTATAACGTATAACGTATACCCTATAACGTATAACGTATAACGTATAACGTATAACGTATAACGTGTAGCATGTACCGTATAACGTATAACGTATAACGTATAACGTATAACGTATAACGTATAACGTATAACGTATAACGTATAACGTATAACGTATGACGTATAACGTATATCGTATAACGTATAACGTATAACGTTTAACGTATAACGTATAATGTCAAACGTATAACGTAGAACGTATAACGTATAACGTATAACGTATAACGTATAACGTATAACGTATAACGTATAACGTATAACGTATAACGTATAACGTATAACGTGTAACGTAAAACGTATAACGTATAACGTATAACGTATAACGTATAACGTATAACGTATAACGTATAACGAATAACGTGAAACGAATAACGCATAACGTATAACGCATAACGTATAACGTATAACGTATACCCTATGACGTATAACGTATAACGTATAACGTATAACGTATAACGTGTAGCATGTAACGTATAACGTATAACGTATAACGTATAACGTATAACGTATAACGTATAACGTATAACGTATAACGTATAACGTATAACGTATAGCATGTAACGTATAACGTATAACGTATAACGTATAACGTATAACGTATAACGTATAACGTATAACGTATAACGTATAACGTATAACGTATAACGTATAACGTATAACGTATAACGTATAACGTATAACATGTAACGAAAAACGTATAACGAATAACGTAAAACGTATGACGCATTACATATTACGTATAACGTATAACGTATAACGTGTAACGTATAACGTGTAACGTATAACGTGTAACGTATAACGTGTAACGTGTAACGTATAACGTATAACGTATAACGTATAACGTATAACGTATAACGTATGACGTATAACGTATATCGTATAACGTATAACGTATAACGTTTAACGTATAACGTATAATGTCAAACGTATAACGTAGAACGTATAACGTATAACGTATAACGTATAACGTATAACGTATAACGTATAACGTATAACGTATAACGTATAACATATAACGTATAACGTATAACGTATAACGTATAACGTATAACGTATAACGTATGACGTATAACGTATATCGTATAACGTATATCGTATAACGTATAACGTATAACGTATAACGTATAACGTATGACGTATAACGTGTAACGAAGAACGTATAACGAATAACGTATAACGTATATCGTATAACGTATATCGTATAACGTATAACGTATACCGTATAACGTATAACGTATGACGTATAATGTATAACGTATAACGTATAACGTATAACGTATAACGTGTAACGTAAAACGTATAACGTATAACGTATAACGTATAACGTATAACGTATGACGTATAACGTATATCGTATAACGTATATCGTATAACGTATAACGTATAACGTATAACGTATAACGTATAACGTATAACGTATAACGTATAACGTATAATGTATAACGTATAACGTATAACGTATAACGTATAACGTATAACGTATAACGTATAACGTATAACGTGTAACGTATAACGTGTAACGTATAACGTGTAACGTATAACGTGTAACGTATAACGCATAACGTATAACGTATTATATAACGTGTAACGAAGAACGTATAACGAATAACGTATAACGTATATCGTATAACGTATATCGTATAACGTATAACGTATAACGTATAACGTATAACGTATAACGTATAACGTATAACGTATAACGTATAACGTATAACGTATAACGTATAACGTGTAACGTATAACGTGTAACGTATAACGTGTAACGTATAAAGTGTAACGTGTAACGTATAACGTATAACGTATAACGTATAACGTATAACGTATAACGTATAACGTATAGCATGTAACGTATAACGTATAACGTATAACGAATAACGTATAACGTATATCGTATAACGTATAACGTATAACGTATAACGTATAACGTATAACGTATAGCATGTAACGTATAACGTATAACGTATAACGAATAACGTATAACGTATATCGTATAACGTATAACGTATGACGTATAACGTATAACGTATGACGTATAACGTATATCGTATAACGTATATCGTATAACGTATAACGTATAACGTATAACGTATGACGTCTAACGTATAACGTATAACGTATAACGTATAACGTATAACGTATAACGTATAACGTATAACGTGTAACGTATAACGTGTAACGTATAACGTGTAACGTATAACGTGTAACGTATAACGTGTAACGTGTAACGTATAACGAATAACGTATAACGTATAACGTATAACGTATAGCATGTAACGTATAAGGTATAACGTATAACGTATAACGTATAACGTATAACGTATAACGTATAACGTATAACGTATAACGTATAACGTATAACGTATAACGTACAACGTATAACGTATAACGTATGACGTATAACGTATAACGTATAACGTATAACGTATAACGTATAACGTATAACGTATAGCCTATAACGTATAACGTATAACGAATAACGTATAACGTATATCGTATAACGTATAACGTATAACGTATAACGTATAACGTATGACGTATAACGTATATCGTATAACGTATATCGTATAACGTATAACGTATAACGTATAACGTATGACGTCTAACGTATAACGTATAACGTATAACGTATAACGTATAACGTATAACGTATAACTTATAACGTATAACGTATAACGTATAACGTATAACGTATAACGTATAACGTATAACGTATAACGTATAACGTATAACGTATAACGTATAACGTATAACGGATAACGTTTAACGTATAACGTATAATGTCAAACGTATAACGTAGAACGTATAACGTATAACGTATAACGTATAACGTATAACGTATAACGTATAACGTATAACGTATAACATATAACGTATAACGTATAACGTATAACGTATAACGTATAACGTATAACGTATGACGTATAACGTATATCGTATAACGTATATCGTATAACGTATAACGTATAACGTATAACGTATGACGTATAACGTGTAACGAAGAACGTATAACGAATAACGTATAACGTGTATCGTATAACGTATAACGTATAACGTTTAACGTATAACGTATAATGTCAAACGTATAACGTAGAACGTATAACGTATAACGTATAACGTATAACGTATAACGTATAACGTATAACGTAAAACATATAACGTATAACGTATAACGTATAACGTATAACGTATAACGTATAACGTATAACGTATAACGAATAACGTGAAACGAATAACGCATAACGTATAACGCATAACGTATAACGTATAACGTATACCCTATGACGTATAACGTATAACGTATAACGTATAACGTATAACGTGTAGCATGTACCGTATAACGTATAACGTATAACGTATAACGTATAACGTATAACGTATAACGTATAACGTATAACGTATAACGTATAACGTATGACGTATAACGTATATCGTATAACGTATAACGTATAACGTTTAACGTATAACGTATAATGTCAAACGTATAACGTAGAACGTATAACGTATAACGTATAACGTATAACGTATAACGTATAACGTATAACGTATAACGTATAACGTATAACGTGTAACGTAAAACGTATAACGTATAACGTATAACGTATAACGTATAACGTATAACGTATAACGTATAACGAATAACGTGAAACGAATAACGCATAACGTATAACGCATAACGTATAACGTATAACGTATACCCTATGACGTATAACGTATAACGTATAACGTATAACGTATAACGTGTAGCATGTAACGTATAACGTATAACGTATAACGTATAACGTATAACGTATAACGTATAACGTATAACGTATAACGTATAACGTATAGCATGTAACGTATAACGTATAACGTATAACGTATAACGTATAACGTATAACGTATAACGTATAACGTATAACGTATAACGTATAACGTATAACGTATAACGTATAACGTATAACGTATAACATGTAACGAAAAACGTATAACGAATAACGTAAAACGTATGACGCATTACATATTACGTATAACGTATAACGTATAACGTGTAACGTATAACGTGTAACGTATAACGTGTAACGTATAACGTGTAACGTGTTACGTATAACGTATAACGTATAACGTATAACGTATAACGTATAACGTATGACGTATTACGTATATCGTATAACGTATAACGTATAACGTTTAACGTATAACGTATAATGTCAAACGTATAACGTAGAACGTATAACGTATAACGTATAACGTATAACGTATAACGTATAACGTATAACGTATAACGTATAACATATAACGTATAACGTATAACGTATAACGTATAACGCATAACGTATAACGTATGACGTATAACGTATATCGTATAACGTATATCGTATAACGTATAACGTATAACGTATAACGTATGACGTATAACGTGTAACGAAGAACGTATAACGAATAACGTATAACGTATATCGTATAACGTATATCGTATAACGTATAACGTATACCGTATAACGTATAACGTATGACGTATAATGTATAACGTATAACGTATAACGTATAACGTATAACGTGTAACGTAAAACGTATAACGTATAACGTATAACGTATAACGTATAACGTATAACGTATGACGTATAACGTATATCGTATAACGTATATCGTATAACGTATAACGTATAACGTATAACGTGTAACGTATAACGTATAACGTATAACGTATAACGTATAATGTATAACGTATAACGTATAACGTATAACGTATAACGTATAACGTATAACGTATAACGTATAACGTGTAACGTATAACGTGTAACGTATAACGTGTAACGTATAACGTGTAACGTATAACGCATAACGTATAACGTATTATATAACGTGTAACGAAGAACGTATAACGAATAACGTATAACGTATATCGTATAACGTATATCGTATAACGTATAACGTATAACGTATAACGTATAACGTATAACGTATAACGTATAACGTATAACGTATAACGTATAACGTGTAACGTAAAACGTATAACGTATAACGTATAACGTATAACGTATAACGTATAACGTATAACGTATAACGAATAACGTGAAACGAATAACGCATAACGTATAACGCATAACGTATAACGTATAACGTATACCCTATGACGTATAACGTATAACGTATAACGTATAACGTATAACGTATAACGTGTAGCATGTAACGTATAACGTATAACGTATAACGTATAACGTATAACGTATAACGTATAACGTATAACGTATAACGTATAACGTATAGCATGTAACGTATAACGTATAACGTATAACGTATAACGTATAACGTATAACGTATAACGTATAACGTATGACGTATAACGTATAACTTGTAACGAAAAACGTATAACGAATAACGTAAAACGTATGACGCATTACATATTACGTATAACGTATAACGTATAACGTGTAACGTATAACGTGTAACGTATAACGTGTAACGTATAACGTGTAACGTGTAACGTGTAACGTATAACGTATAACGTATAACGTATAACGTATAACGTATAACGTATAGCATGTAACGTATAACGTATAACGTATAACGTATAACGTATAACGTATAACGTATAACGTATAACGTATAACGTATAACGTATAACGTACAACGTATAACGTATAACGTATAACGTATAACGTATAACGTATAACGTATAACGTATAACTTATAACGTATAGCCTATAACGTATAACGTATAACGAATAACGTAAAACTTATATCGTATAACGTATAACGTATGACGTATAACGTATAACGTTTAACGTATAACGTATAACGTATAATGTCAAACGTATAACGTAGAACTTATAACGTATAACGTATAACGTATAACGTATAACGTATAACGTATAACGTATAACGTATAACGTATAACGTATAACGTATAACGTATAACGTATAACGTATAACGTATAACGCATGACGTATTACATATTACGTATAACGTATAACGTATCACGTATAACGTATAACGTATAACGTATAACGTATAACGTATAACGTATAACGTATAACGTATAACGTATAACGTATAACGTGTAACGTATAACGTATAACGTATAACGTATAACGTATAACGTATAACGTATAACGTATAACGTATAACGTATAACGTATAACGTATAACGCATGACGTATAACGTATAACGTATAACGTATAACGTATAGCATGTAACGTATAACGTATAACGTATAACGTATAACGTATAACGTATAACGTATAACGTATAACGTATAACGTATAACGTATAACGTATAACGTACAACGTATAACGTACAACGTATAACGTATAACGTATAAAGTATAACGTATAACGTATAACGTATAACGTATAACGTATAACGTATAGTATGTAACGTATAACGTATAACGTATAACGTATAACGTATAACGTATAACGTATAACGTATAACGTATAACGTACAACGTATAACGTATCACGTATAACGTATTACGAATAACGTGTAACGTATAACGTATGACGTGTAACGAAGAACGTATAACGAATAACGTATAACGTATATCGTATAACGTATAACGTATAACGTATAACGTATAACGTGTAACGTATAACGTGTAACGTATAACGTATAACGTATAACGTATAACGTATAACGTATAACGTATAACGTATAACGTATAGCATGTAACGTATAACGTATAACGTATAACGTATAACGTATAACGTATAACGTATAACGTATAACGTATAACGTATAACGTATAACGTATAACGTATAACGTATAACGTATAACGTATAACGTATAACGTATAACGTATCACGTATAACGTATTACGAATAACGTGTAACGTATAACGTATGACGTGTAACGAAGAACGTATAACGAATAACGTATAACGTATATCGTATAACGTATAACGTATAACGCATAACGTATAACGTATAACGTGTAACGTGTAACGTATAACGTATATCGTATAACGTATAACGTATAACGTATGACGTATAGCATGTAACGTATAACGTATAACGTATAACGTATAACGTATAACGTATAACGTATAACGTATAACGTATAACGTATAACGTATAACGTATAACGTATAACGTATAACGTATAACGTATAACGTATAACGTACAACGTATAACGTACAACGTATAACGTATAACGTATAACGTATAACGTATAACGTATAACGTATAACGTATAACGTATAACGTATAACGTATAACATATAACGTATAACGTATAACGTATAACGTACAACGTACAACGTATAACGTATAACGTATAACGTATAACGTATAACGTATAACGTATAACGTATAACGTATAACGTATAACGTATAGCCTATAACGTATAACGTATAACGAATAACGTATAACGTATATCGTATAACGTATAACGTATGACGTATAACGTATATCGTATAACGTATATCGTATAACGTATAACGTATAACGTATAACGTATGACGTCTAACGTATAACGTATAACGTATAACGTATAACGTAGAACGTATAACGTATAACGTATAACGTATAACGTATAACGTATAACGTATAACGTATAACGTATAACGTATAACGTATAACGTATAACGTTTAACGTATAACGTATAATGTCAAACGTATAACGTAGAACGTATAACGTATAACGTATAACGTATAACGTATAACGTATAACGTATAACGTATAACGTATAACGTATAACGTATAACGTATAACGTATAACGTATAACGTATGACGTATTACATATTACGTATAACGTATAACGTATCACGTATAACGTATAACGTATCACGTATAACGTATAACGTATAACGTATAACGTATAACGTATAACGTATAACGTATCACGTATAACGTATAACGTATAACGTATAACGTATATCGTATAACGTATAACGTATAACGTATAACGTATAACGTATAACGTATAACGTATAACGTATAACGTATAACGTATAACGTATAACGTATAACGTATAACGTATAACGTATAACGTATAACGTATAACGTATAACGTATAACGTATAACGTATAACGTATAACGTATAACGTATAACGTATAACGTATAACGTATAACGTATAACGTATAACGTATAACGTATAACGTATAACGTATAACGTATAACGTATAACGTATAACGTATAACGTATAACGTATAACGTATAACGTATAACGTATAACGTATAACGTATAACGTATAACGTATAACGTATAACGTATAGCATGTAACGTATAACGTATAACGTATAACGTATAACGTATAACGTATAACGTATAACGTATAACGTATAACGTATAACGTATAACGTATAACGTACAACGTATAACGTACAACGTATAACGTACAACGTATAACGTATAACGTATAAAGTATAACGTATAACGTATAACGTATAACGTATAACGTATAACGTATAACGTATAACGTATAACGTATAACGTATAACGTATAACGTATAACGTATAACGTATAACGTATAACGTATAACGTATAACGTATAACGTATAACGTATAACGTATAACGTATAACGTATAACGTATAACGTATAACGTATAACGTATAACGTATAACGTATAACGTATAACGTATAACGTATAACGTATAACGTATAACGTATAACGTATAACGTATAACGTATAACGTATAACGTATAACGTATAACGTATAACGTATAACGTATAACGTATAACGTATAACGTATAACGTATAACGTATAACGTATAACGTATAACGTATAACGTATAACGTATAACGTATAACGTATAACGTATAGCATGTAGCGTATAACGTATAACGTATAACGTATAACGTATAACGTATAACGTATAACGTATAACGTATAACGTATAACGTATAACGTATAACGTATAACGTATAACGTACAACGTATAACGTACAACGTATAACGTATAACGTATAAAGTATAACGTATAACGTATAACGTATAGCATGTAACGTATAACGTATAACGAATAACGTATCACGTATAACGTATAACGTATAACGTATAACGTATAACGTATAACGTATAACGTATGACGTATTACATATTACGTATAACGTATAACGTATAACGTATAACGTATAACGTATAACGTATAACGTATAACGTATAACGTATAACGTATAACGTATAACGTATAACGTATAACGTATAACGTATAACGTATAACGTATAACGTATAACGTATAACGTATAACGTATAACGTATAACGTATAACGTATAACGTATAACGTATAACGTATAACGTATAACGTATAACGTATAACGTATAACGTATAACGTATAACGTATAACGTATAACGTATAACGTATAACGTATAACGTATAACGTATAACGTATAACGTATAACGTATAACGTATAACGTATAACGTATAACGTATAACGTATAACGTATAACGTATAACGTATAACGTATAACGTATAACGTATAACGTATAACGTATAACGTATAACGTATAACGTATAACGTATAACGTATAACGTATAACGTATAACGTATAACGTATAACGTATAACGTATAACGTATAACGTATAACGTATAACGTATAACGTATAACGTATAACGTATAACGTATAACGTATAACGTATGACGTATAACGTATATCGTATAACGTATATCGTATAACGTATAACGTATAACGTATAACGTATGACGTATAACGTATAACGTATAACGTATGACGTATAACGTATAACGTATAACGTATAACGTATAACGTATAACGTATAACGTATAACGTATAACGTATAACGTATAACGTATAACGTATAACGTATAACGTATAACGTATAACGTATAACGTATAACGTATAACGTATAACGTATAACGTATAACGTATAACGTATAACGTATAGCCTATAACGTATAACGTATAACGAATAACGTATAACGTATATCGTATAACGTATAACGTATGACGTATAACGTATATCGTATAACGTATATCGTATAACGTATAAGGTATAACGTATAACGTATGACGTCTAACGTATAACGTATAACGTATAACGTATAACGTATAACGTATAACGTATAACGTATAACGTATGACGTGTAACGTATAACGTATAACGTATGACGCTTAACGTATAACGTATAATGTCAAACGTATAACGTAGAACTTATAACGTATAACGTATAACGTATAACGTATAACGTATAAAGTATAACGTATAACGTATAACGTATAACGCATAACGTATAACGTATAACGTATAACGTATGACGTATTACATATTACGTATAACGTATAACGTATCACGTATAACGTATAACGTATAACGTATAACGTATAACGTATAACGTATAACGTATAACGTATAACGTATAACGTATAACGTATAACGTATAACGTATAACGTATAACGTATAACGTATAACGTATAACGTATAACGTATAACGTATAACGTATAACGTATAACGTATAACGTATAGCGTATAACGTATAACGTATAACGTATAACGTATAACGTATAACGTATAACGTATAACGTATAACGTATAACGTACAACGTATAACGTATCACGTATAACGTATTACGAATAACGTGTAACGTATAACGTATGACGTGTAACGAAGAACGTATAACGAATAACGTATAACGTATATCGTATAACGTATAACGTATAACGTATAACGTATAACGTGTAACGTATAACGTGTAACGTATAACGTGTAACGTATAACGTGTAACGTATAACGTGTAACGTGTAATGTATAACGTATAACGTATAACGTATAACGTATAACGTATAACGTATAGCATGTAACGCATAACGTATAACGTATAACGTATAACGTATAACGTATAACGTATAACGTATAACGTATAACGTATAACGTATAACGTATAACGTATAACGTATAACGTATAACGTATAACGTATAACGTATAACGTACAACGTATAACGTACAACGTATAACGTATAACGTATAAAGTATAACGTATAACGTATAACGTATAACGTATAACGTATAGTATGTAACGTATAACGTATAACGTATAACGTATAACATATAACGTATAGCATGTAACGTATAACGTATAACGTATAACGTATAACGTATAACATATAACGTATAGCATGTAACGTATAACGTATAACGTATAACGTACAACGTACAACGTATAACGTAGAACGTATAACGTATAACGTATAACGTATAACGTATAACGTATAACGTATAGCCTATAACGTATAACGTATAACGAATAACGTATAACGTATATCGTATAACGTATAACGTATGACGTCTAACGTATATCGTATAACGTATATCGTATAACGTATAACGTATAACGTATAACGTATGACGTCTAACGTATAACGTATAACGTATAACGTATAACGTATAACGTATAACGTATAACGTATAACGTATAACGTATAACGTATAACGTATAACGTATAACGTATAACGTATAACGTATAACGTATAACGTATAACGAATAACGTATAACGTATATCGTATAACGTATAACGTATAACGTATAACGTATATCGTATGACGTATAACGTATATCGTATAACGTATCACGTATAAGGTATGACCTATACCGTATAACGTATAACGTATATCCTATAACGCATAACGTATATCCTATAACGCATAACGCATAGCGTATAACGTATAACGAATAACGTATAACGTATAACGTATAACGTATAACGTTTAACGTATAACGTATAATGTCAAACGTATAACGTAGAACGTATAACGTATAACGTATAACGTATTACGTATAACGTATAACGTATCACGTATAACGTATAACGTATAACGTATAACGTATAACGTATAACGTATAACGTATAACGTATAACGTATAACGTATAACGTATAACGTATAACGTATAACGTATAACGTATAACGTATAACGTATAACGTATATCGTATAACGTATATCGTATAACGTATAACGTATAACGTATAACGTATAACGTATAACGTATAACGTATAACGTATAACGTATAACGTATAACGTGTAACGTAAAACGTATAACGTATAACGTATAACGTATAACGTATAACGTATAACGTATAACGTATAACGTATAACGAATAACGTGAAACGAATAACGCATAACGTATAACGCATAACGTATAACGTATAACGTATACCCTATGACGTATAACGTATAACGTATAACGTATAACGTATAACGTATAACGTATAACGTATAACGTATAACGTATAACGTATAACGTATAACGTATAACGTATAACGTATAACGTATAACGTATAACGTATAACGTATAACGTATAACGTATAACGTATAACGTATAACGTATAACGTATAACGTATAACGTATAACGTATAACGTATAACGTATAACGTATAACGTATAACGTATAACGTATAACGTATAACGTATAACGTATAACGTATAACGTATAACGTATAACGTATAACGTATAACGTATAACGTATAACGTATAACGTATAACGTATAACGTATAACGTATAACGTATAACGTATAACGTACAACGTATAACGTACAACGTATAACGTATAACGTATAACGTATAACGTATAACGTATAACGTATAACGTATAACGTATAACGTATAACGTATAACATATAACGTATAACGTATAACGTATAACGTACAACGTACAACGTATAACGTATAACGTATAACGTATAACGTATAACGTATAACGTATAACGTATAACGTATAACGTATAACGTATAGCCTATAACGTATAACGTATAACGAATAACGTATAACGTATATCGTATAACGTATAACGTATGACGTATAACGTATATCGTATAACGTATATCGTATAACGTATAACGTATAACGTATAACGTATGACGTCTAACGTATAACGTATAACGTATAACGTATAACGTAGAACGTATAACGTATAACGTATAACGTATAACGTATAACGTATAACGTATAACGTATAACGTATAACGTATAACGTATAACGTATAACGTTTAACGTATAACGTATAATGTCAAACGTATAACGTAGAACGTATAACGTATAACGTATAACGTATAACGTATAACGTATAACGTATAACGTATAACGTATAACGTATAACGTATAACGTATAACGTATAACGTATAACGTATGACGTATTACATATTACGTATAACGTATAACGTATCACGTATAACGTATAACGTATCACGTATAACGTATAACGTATAACGTATAACGTATAACGTATAACGTATAACGTATCACGTATAACGTATAACGTATAACGTATAACGTATATCGTATAACGTATAACGTATAACGTATAACGTATAACGTATAACGTATAACGTATAACGTATAACGAATAACGTATAACGTATATCGTATAACGTATAACGTATGACGTATAACGTATATCGTATAACGTATATCGTATAACGTATAACGTATAACGTATAACGTATGACGTCTAACGTATAACGTATAACGTATAACGTATAACGTAGAACGTATAACGTATAACGTATAACGTATAACGTATAACGTATAACGTATAACGTATAACGTATAACGTATAACGTATAACGTATAACGTTTAACGTATAACGTATAATGTCAAACGTATAACGTAGAACGTATAACGTATAACGTATAACGTATAACGTATAACGTATAACGTATAACGTATAACGTATAACGTATAACGTATAACGTATAACGTATAACGTATAACGTATGACGTATTACATATTACGTATAACGTATAACGTATCACGTATAACGTATAACGTATCACGTATAACGTATAACGTATAACGTATAACGTATAACGTATAACGTATAACGTATCACGTATAACGTATAACGTATAACGTATATCGTATAACGTATAACGTATAACGTATAACGTATAACGTATAACGTATAACGTATAACGTATAACGTACAACGTATAACGTATAACGTATAACGTATAACGTATAACGTATAACGTATAACGTACAACGTATAACGTATAACGTATAACGTATAACGTATAACGTATAACGTATAACGTATAACGTATAACGTATAACGTATAACGTATAACGTATAACGTATAACGTATAACGTATAACGTATAACGTATAACGTATAACGTATAACGTATAACGTATAACGTATAACGTATAACGTATAACGTATAACGTATAACGTATAACGTATAGCATGTAACGTATAACGTATAACGTATAACGTATAACGTATAACGTATAACGTATAACGTATAACGTATAACGTATAACGTATAACGTATAACGTACAACGTATAACGTACAACGTATAACGTATAACGTATAAAGTATAACGTATAACGTACAACGTATAACGTACAACGTATAACGTATAACGTATAAAGTATAACGTATAACGTATAACGTATAACGTATAACGTATAACGTATAACGTATAACGTATAACGTATAACGTATAACGTATAACGTATAACGTATAACGTATAACGTATAACGTATAACGTATAACGTATAACGTATAACGTATAACGTATAACGTATAACGTATAACGTATAACGTATAACGTATAACGTATAACGTATAACGTATAACGTATAACGTATAACGTATAACGTATAACGTATAACGTATAACGTATAACGTATAACGTATAACGTATAACGTATAACGTATAACGTATAACGTATAACGTATAACGTATAACGTATAACGTATAACGTATCACGTATAACGTATAACGTATAACGTATAACGTATATCGTATAACGTATAACGTATAACGTATAACGTATAACGTATAACGTATAACGTATAACGTATAACGAATAACGTATAACGTATATCGTATAACGTATAACGTATGACGTATAACGTATATCGTATAACGTATATCGTATAACGTATAACGTATAACGTATAACGTATGACGTCTAACGTATAACGTATAACGTATAACGTATAACGTAGAACGTATAACGTATAACGTATAACGTATAACGTATAACGTATAACGTATAACGTATAACGTATAACGTATAACGTATAACGTATAACGTTTAACGTATAACGTATAATGTCAAACGTATAACGTAGAACGTATAACGTATAACGTATAACGTATAACGTATAACGTATAACGTATAACGTATAACGTATAACGTATAACGTATAACGTATAACGTATAACGTATAACGTATGACGTATTACATATTACGTATAACGTATAACGTATCACGTATAACGTATAACGTATCACGTATAACGTATAACGTATAACGTATAACGTATAACGTATAACGTATAACGTATCACGTATAACGTATAACGTATAACGTATAACGTATATCGTATAACGTATAACGTATAACGTATAACGTATAACGTATAACGTATAACGTATAACGTATAACGTACAACGTATAACGTATAACGTATAACGTATAACGTATAACGTATAACGTATAACGTACAACGTATAACGTATAACGTATAACGTATAACGTATAACGTATAACGTATAACGTATAACGTATAACGTATAACGTATAACGTATAACGTATAACGTATAACGTATAACGTATAACGTATAACGTATAACGTATAACGTATAACGTATAACGTATAACGTATAACGTATAACGTATAACGTATAACGTATAACGTATAACGTATAGCATGTAACGTATAACGTATAACGTATAACGTATAACGTATAACGTATAACGTATAACGTATAACGTATAACGTATAACGTATAACGTATAACGTACAACGTATAACGTACAACGTATAACGTATAACGTATAAAGTATAACGTATAACGTACAACGTATAACGTACAACGTATAACGTATAACGTATAAAGTATAACGTATAACGTATAACGTATAACGTATAACGTATAACGTATAACGTATAACGTATAACGTATAACGTATAACGTATAACGTATAACGTATAACGTATAACGTATAACGTATAACGTATAACGTATAACGTATAACGTATAACGTATAACGTATAACGTATAACGTATAACGTATAACGTATAACGTATAACGTATAACGTATAACGTATAACGTATAACGTATAACGTATAACGTATAACGTATAACGTATAACGTATAACGTATAACGTATAACGTATAACGTATAACGTATAACGTATAACGTATAGCATGTAGCGTATAACGTATAACGTATAACGTATAACGTATAACGTATAACGTATAACGTATAACGTATAACGTATAACGTATAACGTATAACGTATAACGTATAACGTACAACGTATAACGTACAACGTATAACGTATAACGTATAAAGTATAACGTATAACGTACAACGTATAGCATGTAACGTATAACGTATAACGAATAACGTATCACGTATAACGTATAACGTATAACGTATGACGTATTACATATTACGTATAACGTATAACGTATAACGTATAACGTATAACGTATAACGTATAACGTATAACGTATAACGTATAACGTATAACGTATAACGTATAACGTATAACGTATAACGTATAACGTATAACGTATAACGTATAACGTATAACGTATAACGTATAACGTATAACGTATAACGTATAACGTATAACGTATAACGTATAACGTATAACGTATAACGTATAACGTATAACGTATAACGTATAACGTATAACGTATAACGTATAACGTATAACGTATAACGTATAACGTATAACGTATAACGTATAACGTATAACGTATAACGTATAACGTATAACGTATAACGTATAACGTATAACGTATAACGTATAACGTATAACGTATAACGTATAACGTATAACGTATAACGTATAACGTATAACGTATAACGTATAACGTATAACGTATAACGTATAACGTATAACGTATAACGTATAACGTATAACGTATAACGTATAACGTATAACGTATAACGTATAACGTATAACGTATAACGTATAACGTATAACGTATAACGTATAACGTATAACGTATAACGTATAACGTATAACGTATAACGTATAACGTATAACGTATAACGTATAACGTATAACGTATAACGTATAACGTATAACGTATAACGTATAACGTATAACGTATAACGTATAACGTATAACGTATAACGTATAACGTATAACGTATAACGTATAACGTATAACGTATAACGTATAACGTATAACGTATAACGTATAACGTATAACGTATAACGTATAACGTATAACGTATAACGTATAACGTATAACGTATAACGTATAACGTATAACGTATAACGTATAACGTATAACGTATAACGTATAACGTATAACGTATAACGTATAACGTATAACGTATAACGTATAACGTATAACGTATAACGTATAACGTATAACGTATAACGTATAACGTATAACGTATAACGTATAACGTATAACGTATAACGTATAACGTATAACGTATAACGTATAACGTATAACGTATAACGTATAACGTATAACGTATAACGTATAACGTATAACGTATAACGTATAACGTATAACGTATAACGTATAACGTATAACGTATAACGTATAACGTATAACGTATAACGTATAACGTATAACGTATAACGTATAACGAATAACGTATAACGTATATCGTATAACGTATAACGTATAACGTATAACGTATATCGTATGACGTATAACGTATATCGTATAACGTATCACGTATAAGGTATGACCTATACCGTATAACGTATAACGTATATCCTATAACGCATAACGTATATCCTATAACGCATAACGCATAGCGTATAACGTATAACGAATAACGTATAACGTATAACGTATAACGTATAACGTATAACGTATAACGTATAACGTATAACGTATTACGAATAAAGTGTAACGTATTACGTATGACGTATAACGTACAACGTATAATGTATAACGTATAACGTATAACGTATAACGTATAACGTATAACGTATAACGTATAACGTATAACGTATAACGTATAACGTATAACGTATAACGTATAACGTATAACGTATAACTTGTAACGAAAAACGTGTAACGAATAACGTAAAACGTATGACGCATTACATATTACGTATAACGTATAACGTGTAACGTATAACGTATAACGTATAACGAATAACGTAAAACGTATAATGCATAACGTATAACGTATAAAGTATAACGTATAACGTATAACGTATACCGTATAACGTATAACGTATAACTTGTAACGGAAAACGTGTAACGAATAACGTAAAACGTATGACGCATTACATATTACGTATAACGTATAACGTGTAACGTATAACGTATAACGTATAACGTATAACGAATAACGTATAACGTATAACGTGTAACGAAGAACGTATAACGAATAGCGTATAAGGTATATCGTTTAACGTATAACGTATAACGTATAACGTATGACGTATAACGTATATCGTATAACGTATATCGTATAACGTATAACGTATAACGTATAACGTATGACGTATAACGTATAACGTATAACGTATGACGTATAACGTATAACGTATAACGTATAACGTATAACGTATAACGTATAACGTATAACGTATAACGTATAACGTATAACGTATAACGTATAACGTATAACGTATAACGTATAACGTATAACGTATAACGTATAACGTATAACGTATAACGTATAACGTATAACGTATAACGTATAGCCTATAACGTATAACGTATAACGAATAACGTATAACGTATATCGTATAACGTATAACGTATGACGTATAACGTATATCGTATAACGTATATCGTATAACGTATAAGGTATAACGTATAACGTATGACGTCTAACGTATAACGTATAACGTATAACGTATAACGTATAACGTATAACGTATAACGTATAACGTATGACGTGTAACGTATAACGTATAACGTATAACGCTTAACGTATAACGTATAATGTCAAACGTATAACGTAGAACTTATAACGTATAACGTATAACGTATAACGTATAACGTATAAAGTATAACGTATAACGTATAACGTATAACGCATAACGTATAACGTATAACGTATAACGTATGACGTATTACATATTACGTATAACGTATAACGTATCACGTATAACGTATAACGTATAACGTATAACGTATAACGTATAACGTATAACGTATAACGTATAACGTATAACGTATAACGTATAACGTATAACGTATAACGTATAACGTATAACGTATAACGTATAACGTATAACGTATAACGTATAACGTATAACGTATAACGTATACCGTATAACGTATAACGTATAACGTATAACGTATAACGTATAACGTATAACGTATAACGTATAACGTATAACGTACAACGTATAACGTATCACGTATAACGTATTACGAATAACGTGTAACGTATAACGTATGACGTGTAACGAAGAACGTATAACGAATAACGTATAACGTATATCGTATAACGTATAACGTATAACGTATAACGTATAACGTGTAACGTATAACGTGTAACGTATAACGTGTAACGTATAACGTGTAACGTATAACGTGTAACGTGTAATGTATAACGTATAACGTATAACGTATAACGTATAACGTATAACGTATAGCATGTAACGTATAACGTATAACGTATAACGTATAACGTATAACGTATAACGTATAACGTATAACGTATAACGTATAACGTATAACGTATAACGTATAACGTATAACGTATAACGTATAACGTATAACGTATAACGTACAACGTATAACGTACAACGTATAACGTATAACGTATAAAGTATAACGTATAACGTATAACGTATAACGTATAACGTATAGTATGTAACGTATAACGTATAACGTATAACGTATAACATATAACGTATAGCATGTAACGTATAACGTATAACGTATAACGTATAACGTATAACGTATAACGTATAACGTATAACGTATAACGTATAACGTATAACGTATAACGTACAACGTACAACGTATAACGTAGAACGTATAACGTATAACGTATAACGTATAACGTATAACGTATAACGTATAGCCTATAACGTATAACGTATAACGAATAACGTATAACGTATATCGTATAACGTATAACGTATGACGTCTAACGTATATCGTATAACGTATATCGTATAACGTATAACGTATAACGTATAACGTATGACGTCTAACGTATAACGTATAACGTATAACGTATAACGTATAACGTATGACGTCTAACGTATAACGTATAACGTATAACGTATAACGTATAACGTATAACGTATAACGTATAACGTATGACGTGTAACGTATAACGTATAACGTATAACGCTTAACGTATAACGTATAATGTCAAACGTATAACGTAGAACTTATAACGTATAACGTATAACGTATAACGTATAACGTATAAAGTATAACGTATAACGTATAACGTATAACGCATAACGTATAACGTATAACGTATAACGTATGACGTATTACATATTACGTATAACGTATAACGTATCACGTATAACGTATAACGTATAACGTATAACGTATAACGTATAACGTATAACGTATAACGTATAACGTATAACGTATAACGTATAACGTATAACGTATAACGTATAACGTATAACGTATAACGTATAACGTATAACGTATAACGTATAACGTATAACGTATAGCGTATAACGTATAACGTATAACGTATAACGTATAACGTATAACGTATAACGTATAACGTATAACGTATAACGTACAACGTATAACGTATCACGTATAACGTATTACGAATAACGTGTAACGTATAACGTATGACGTGTAACGAAGAACGTATAACGAATAACGTATAACGTATATCGTATAACGTATAACGTATAACGTATAACGTATAACGTGTAACGTATAACGTGTAACGTATAACGTGTAACGTATAACGTGTAACGTATAACGTGTAACGTGTAATGTATAACGTATAACGTATAACGTATAACGTATAACGTATAACGTATAGCATGTAACGTATAACGTATAACGTATAACGTATAACGTATAACGTATAACGTATAACGTATAACGTATAACGTATAACGTATAACGTATAACGTATAACGTATAACGTATAACGTATAACGTATAACGTATAACGTATAACGTACAACGTATAACGTACAACGTATAACGTATAACGTATAAAGTATAACGTATAACGTATAACGTATAACGTATAACGTATAGTATGTAACGTATAACGTATAACGTATAACGTATAACATATAACGTATAGCATGTAACGTATAACGTATAACGTATAACGTATAACGTATAACGTATAACGTATAACGTATAACGTATAACGTATAACGTATAACGTATAACGTACAACGTACAACGTATAACGTAGAACGTATAACGTATAACGTATAACGTATAACGTATAACGTATAACGTATAGCCTATAACGTATAACGTATAACGAATAACGTATAACGTATATCGTATAACGTATAACGTATGACGTCTAACGTATATCGTATAACGTATATCGTATAACGTATAACGTATAACGTATAACGTATGACGTCTAACGTATAACGTATAACGTATAACGTATAACGTATAACGTATAACGTATAACGTATAACGTATAACGTATAACGTATAACGTATAACGTATAACGTATAACGTATAACGTATAACGTATAACGTATAACGAATAACGTATAACGTATATCGTATAACGTATAACGTATAACGTATAACGTATATCGTATGACGTATAACGTATATCGTATAACGTATCACGTATAAGGTATGACCTATACCGTATAACGTATAACGTATATCCTATAACGCATAACGTATATCCTATAACGCATAACGCATAGCGTATAACGTATAACGAATAACGTATAACGTATAACGTATAACGTATAACGTATAACGTATAACGTATTACGAATAACGTGTAACGTATTACGTATGACGTATAACGTACAACGTATAACGTATAACGTATAACGTATAACGTATAACGTATAACGTATAACGTATAACGTATAACGTATAACGTATAACGTATAACGTATAACTTGTAACGAAAAACGTGTAACGAATAACGTAAAACGTATGACGCATTACATATTACGTATAACGTATAACGTGTAACGTATAACGTATAACGTATAACGAATAACGTAAAACGTATAATGCATAACGTATAACGTATAAAGTATAACGTATAACGTATAACGTATACCGTATAACGTATAACGTATAACTTGTAACGGAAAACGTGTAACGAATAACGTAAAACGTATGACGCATTACATATTACGTATAACGTATAACGTGTAACGTATAACGTATAAAGTATAACGTATAACGAATAACGTAAAACGTATAACGCATAACGTATAACGTATAACGTGTAACGAAGAACGTATAACGAATAGCGTATAAGGTATATCGTTTAACGTATAACGTATAACGTATAACGTATGACGTATAACGTATAACGTATAACGTATAACGTATAACGTACAACGTACAACGTACAACGTATAACGTATAACGTATCACGTATAACGTATAACGTATAACGTATAACGTATAACGTATAACGTATAACGTATAACGTATAACGTATAACGTATAACGTATAACGTATAACGTATAACGTACAACGTATAACGTATAACGTATAACGTATAACGTATAACGTATAACGTATAACGTATAACGTATAACGTATAACGTATAACGTATAGCATGTAACGTATAACGTATAACGTATAACGTATAACGTATAACGTATAACGTATAACGTATAACGTATAACGTATAACGTATAACGTATAACGTATAACGTATAACGTACAACGTATAACGTACAACGTATAACGTATAACGTATAAAGTATAACGTATAACGTATAACGTATAACGTATAACGTATAGTATGTAACGTATAACGTATAACGTATAACGTATAACGTATAACGTATAACGTATAACGTATAACGTACAACGTATAACGTATCACGTATAACGTATTACGAATAACGTGTAACGTATAACGTATGACGTGTAACGTATAACGTATAACGTATAGCATGTAACAGATAACGTATAACGCATAACGTATAACGCATAACGTATAACGTATAACGTATAACGTATAACGTATAACGTATAACGTATAACGTATAACGTATAACGTATAACGTATAACGTATAACGTATAACGTATAACGTATAACGTATAACGTATAGCATGTAACGTATAACGTATAACGTATAACGTATAACGTATAACGTATAACGTATAACGTATAACGTATAACGTATAACGTATAACGTATAACGTATAACGTATAACGTATAACGTATAACGTATAACGTATAACGTATAACGTATAACGTATAACGTATAACGTATAACGTATAACGTATAACGTATAACGTATAACGTATAACGTATAACGTATAACGTATAACGTATAACGTATAACGTATAACGTATAACGTATAACGTATAACGTATAACGTATAACGTATAACGTATAACGTATAACGTATAACGTATAACGTATAACGTATAACGTATAACGTTTAACGTATAACGTATAATGTCAAACGTATAACGTAGAACGTATAACGTATAACGTATAACGTATTACGTATAACGTATAACGTATCACGTATAACGTATAACGTATAACGTATAACGTATAACGTATAACGTATAACGTATAACGTATAACGTATAACGTATAACGTATAACGTATAACGTATAACGTATAACGTATAACGTATAACGTATAACGTATAACGTATAACGTATAACGTATAACGTATAACGTATAACGTATAACGTATAACGTATAACGTATAACGTATAACGTATAACGTATAACGTATAACGTATTACGTATAACGTATAACGTATAACGTATAACGTATAACGTATAACGTATAACGTATAACGTATAACGTATAACGTATAACGTATAACGTATAACGTATAACGTATAACGTATAACGTATAACGTATAACGTATAACGTATAACGTATAACGTATAACGTATAACGTATAACGTATAACGTATAACGTATAACGTATAACGTATAACGTATAACGTATAACGTATAACGTATGACGTATTACATATTACGTATAACGTATAACGTATCACGTATAACGTATAACGTATAACGTATAACGTATAACGTATAACGTATAACGTATAGCGTATAACGTATAACGTATAACGTATAACGTATAACGTATAACGTATAACGTATAACGTATAACGTATAACGTACAACGTATAACGTATCACGTATAACGTATTACGAATAACGTGTAACGTATAACGTATGACGTGTAACGAAGAACGTATAACGAATAACGTATAACGTATATCGTATAACGTATAACGTATAACGTATAACGTATAACGTATATCGTATAACGTATAACGTATAACGTATAACGTATATCGTATGACGTATAACGTATATCGTATAACGTATCACGTATAAGGTATGACCTATACCGTATAACGTATAACGTATATCCTATAACGCATAACGTATATCCTATAACGCATAACGCATAGCGTATAACGTATAACGAATAACGTATAACGTATAACGTATAACGTATAACGTATAACGTATAACGTATTACGAATAACGTGTAACGTATTACGTATGACGTATAACGTACAACGTATAACGTATAACGTATAACGTATAACGTATAACGTATAACGTATAACGTATAACGTATAACGTACAACGTATAACGTATAACGTATAACTTGTAACGAAAAACGTGTAACGAATAACGTAAAACGTATGACGCATTACATATTACGTATAACGTATAACGTGTAACGTATAACGTATAACGTATAACGAATAACGTAAAACGTATAATGCATAACGTATAACGTATAAAGTATAACGTATAACGTATAACGTATACCGTATAACGTATAACGTATAACTTGTAACGGAAAACGTGTAACGAATAACGTAAAACGTATGACGCATTACATATTACGTATAACGTATAACGTGTAACGTATAACGTATAAAGTATAACGTATAACGAATAACGTAAAACGTATAACGCATAACGTATAACGTATAACGTGTAACGAAGAACGTATAACGAATAGCGTATAAGGTATATCGTTTAACGTATAACGTATAACGTATAACGTATGACGTATAACGTATAACGTATAACGTATAACGTATAACGTACAACGTACAACGTACAACGTATAACGTATAACGTATCACGTATAACGTATAACGTATAACGTATAACGTATAACGTATAACGTATAACGTATAACGTATAACGTATAACGTATAACGTATAACGTATAACGTATAACGTACAACGTATAACGTATAACGTATAACGTATAACGTATAACGTATAACGTATAACGTATAACGTATAACGTATAACGTATAACGTATAGCATGTAACGTATAACGTATAACGTATAACGTATAACGTATAACGTATAACGTATAACGTATAACGTATAACGTATAACGTATAACGTATAACGTATAACGTATAACGTACAACGTATAACGTACAACGTATAACGTATAACGTATAAAGTATAACGTATAACGTATAACGTATAACGTATAACGTATAGTATGTAACGTATAACGTATAACGTATAACGTATAACGTATAACGTATAACGTATAACGTATAACGTACAACGTATAACGTATCACGTATAACGTATTACGAATAACGTGTAACGTATAACGTATGACGTGTAACGTATAACGTATAACGTATAGCATGTAACAGATAACGTATAACGCATAACGTATAACGCATAACGTATAACGCATAACGTATAACGTATAACGTATAACGTATAACGTATAACGTATAACGTATAACGTATAACGTATAACGTATAACGTATAACGTATAACGTATAACGTATAACGTATAGCATGTAACGTATAACGTATAACGTATAACGTATAACGTATAACGTATAACGTATAACGTATAACGTATAACGTATAACGTATAACGTATAACGTATAACGTATAACGTATAACGTATAACGTATAACGTATAACGTATAACGTATAACGTATAACGTATAACGTATAACGTATAACGTATAACGTATAACGTATAACGTATAACGTATAACGTATAACGTATAACGTATAACGTATAACGTATAACGTATAACGTATAACGTATAACGTATAACGTATAACGTATAACGTATAACGTATAACGTATAACGTATAACGTATAACGTATAACGTATAACGTATAACGTTTAACGTATAACGTATAATGTCAAACGTATAACGTAGAACGTATAACGTATAACGTATAACGTATTACGTATAACGTATAACGTATCACGTATAACGTATAACGTATAACGTATAACGTATAACGTATAACGTATAACGTATAACGTATAACGTATAACGTATAACGTATAACGTATAACGTATAACGTATAACGTATAACGTATAACGTATAACGTATAACGTATAACGTATAACGTATAACGTATAACGTATAACGTATAACGTATAACGTATAACGTATAACGTATAACGTATAACGTATAACGTATAACGTATAACGTATAACGTATAACGTATTACGTATAACGTATAACGTATAACGTATAACGTATAACGTATAACGTATAACGTATAACGTATAACGTATAACGTATAACGTATAACGTATAACGTATAACGTATAACGTATAACGTATAACGTATAACGTATAACGTATAACGTATAACGTATAACGTATAACGTATAACGTATAACGTATAACGTATAACGTATAACGTATAACGTATAACGTATAACGTATAACGTATAACGTATAACGTATAACGTTTAACGTATAACGTATAACGTATAACGTATAACGTATAACGTATAACGTATAACGTATAACGTATAACGTATAACGTATAACGTATAACGTATAACGTATAACGTATAACGTATAACGTATAACGTATAACGTATAACGTATAACGTATAACGTTTAACGTATAACGTATAATGTCAAACGTATAACGTAGAACGTATAACGTATAACGTATAACGTATTACGTATAACGTATAACGTATCACGTATAACGTATAACGTATAACGTATAACGTATAACGTATAACGTATAACGTATAACGTATAACGTATAACGTATAACGTATAACGTATAACGTATAACGTATAACGTATAACGTATAACGTATAACGTATAACGTATAACGTATAACGTATAACGTATAACGTATAACGTATAACGTATAACGTATAACGTATAACGTATAACGTATAACGTATAACGTATAACGTATAACGTATAACGTATAACGTATAACGTATAACGTATAACGTATAACGTATAACGTATAACGTATAACGTATAACGTATAACGTATAACGTATAACGTATAGCATGTAACGTATAACGTATAACGTATAACGTATAACGTATAACGTATATCGTATAACGTATAACGTATAACGTATAACGTATAACGTATAACGTATAACGTATAACGTATAACGTATAACGTATAACGTATAACGTATAACGTATAACGTAAAACGTATAACGTATAACGTATAACGTATAACGTATAACGTATAACGTATAACGAATAACGTATAACGTATATCGTATAACGTATAACGTATAACGTATAACGTATATCGTATGACGTATAACGTATATCGTATAACGTATCACGTATAAGGTATGACCTATACCGTATAACGTATAACGTATATCCTATAACGCATAACGTATATCCTATAACGCATAACGCATAGCGTATAACGTATAACGAATAACGTATAACGTATAACGTATAACGTATAACGTATAACGTATAACGTATTACGAATAACGTGTAACGTATTACGTATGACGTATAACGTACAACGTATAATGTATAACGTATAACGTATAACGTATAACGTATAACGTATAACGTATAACGTATAACGTATAACGTATAACGTATAACGTATAACGTATAACGTATAACGTATAACGTATAACGTATAACGTATAACGTATAACGTATAACGTATAACGTATAACGTATAACGTATAACGTATAACGTATAACGTATAACGTATAACGTATAACGTATAACGTATAACGTATAACGTATAGCATGTAACGTATAACGTATAACGTATAACGTATAACGTATAACGTATATCGTATAACGTATAACGTATAACGTATAACGTATAACGTATAACGTATAACGTATAACGTATAACGTATAACGTATAACGTATAACGTAAAACGTATAACGTATAACGTATAACGTATAACGTATAACGTATAACGTATAACGTATAACGTATAACGTATAACGTATAACGTATAACGTATAACGTATAACGTATAACGTATAACGTATAACTTGTAACGAAAAACGTGTAACGAATAACGTAAAACGTATGACGCATTACATATTACGTATAACGTATAACGTGTAACGTATAACGTATAACGTATAACGTATAACGAATAACGTAAAACGTATAATGCATAACGTATAACGTATAAAGTATAACGTATAACGTATAACGTATACCGTATAACGTATAACGTATAACTTGTAACGGAAAACGTGTAACGAATAACGTAAAACGTATGACGCATTACATATTACGTATAACGTATAACGTGTAACGTATAACGTATAACGTATAACGTATAACGAATAACGTATAACGTATAACGTGTAACGAAGAACGTATAACGAATAGCGTATAAGGTATATCGTTTAACGTATAACGTATAACGTATAACGTATGACGTATAACGTATATCGTATAACGTATATCCTATAACGTATAACGTATAACGTATAACGTATGACGTATAACGTATAACGTATAACGTATAACGTATAACGTATAACGTATAACGTATAACGTATAACGTATAACGTATAACGTATAACGTATAACGTATAACGTATAACGTATAACGTATAACGTATAACGTATAACGTATAACGTATAACGTATAACGTATAACGTATAACGTATAACGTATAACGTATAACGTATAACGTATAACGTATAACGTATAGCCTATAACGTATAACGTATAACGAATAACGTATAACGTATATCGTATAACGTATAACGTATGACGTATAACGTATATCGTATAACGTATATCGTATAACGTATAAGGTATAACGTATAACGTATGACGTCTAACGTATAACGTATAACGTATAACGTATAACGTATAACGTATAACGTATAACGTATAACGTATGACGTGTAACGTATAACGTATAACGTATAACGTTTAACGTATAACGTATAATGTCAAACGTATAACGTAGAACTTATAACGTATAACGTATAACGTATAACGTATAACGTATAAAGTATAACGTATAACGTATAACGTATAACGTATAACGTATAACGTATAACGTATAACGTATGACGTATTACATATTACGTATAACGTATAACGTATCACGTATAACGTATAACGTATAACGTATAACGTATAACGTATAACGTATAACGTATAACGTATAACGTATAACGTATAACGTATAACGTATAACGTATAACGTATAACGTATAACGTATAACGTATAACGTATAACGTATAACGTATAACGTATAACGTATAACGTATAACGTATAACGTATAACGTATAACGTATAACGTATAACGTATAACGTATAACGTATAACGTATAACGTATAACGTATAGCATGTAACGTATAACGTATAACGTATAACGTATAACGTATAACGTATAACGTATAACGTATAACGTATAACGTATAACGTATAACGTATAACGTACAACGTATAACGTACAACGTATAACGTATAACGTATAAAGTATAACGTATAACGTATAACGTATTACGTATAACGTATAGTATGTAACGTATAACGTATAACGTATAACGTATAACGTATAACGTATAACGTATAACGTACAACGTATAACGTATCACGTATAACGTATTACGAATAACGTGTAACGTATAACGTATGACGTGTAACGAAGAACGTATAACGAATAACGTATAACGTATATCGTATAACGTATAACGTATAACGTATAACGTATAACGTGTAACGTATAACGTGTAACGTATAACGTGTAACGTATAACGTGTAACGTATAACGTGTAACGTGTAACGTATAACGTATAACGTATAACGTATAACGTATAACGTATAACGTATAGCATGTAACGTATAACGTATAACGTATAACGTATAACGTATAACGTATAACGTATAACGTATAACGTATAACGTATAACGTATAACGTATAACGTATAACGTATAACGTATAACGTATAACGTATAACGTATAACGTATAACGTACAACGTATAACGTACAACGTATAACGTATAACGTATAAAGTATAACGTATAACGTATAACGTATAACGTATAACGTATAGTATGTAACGTATAACGTATAACGTATAACGTATAACGTATAACGTATAGCATGTAACGTATAACGTATAACGTATAACGTATAACGTATAACGTATAACGTATAACGTATAACGTATAACGTATAACGTATAACGTACAACGTACAACGTATAACGTAGAACGTATAACGTATAACGTATAACGTATAACGTATAACGTATAACGTATAGCCTATAACGTATAACGTATAACGAATAACGTATAACGTATATCGTATAACGTATAACGTATGACGTATAACGTATATCGTATAACGTATATCGTATAACGTATAACGTATAACGTATAACGTATGACGTCTAACGTATAACGTATAACGTATAACGTATAACGTATAACGTATAACGTATAACGTATAACGTATAACGTATAACGTATAACGTATAACGTATAACGTATAACGTATAACGTATAACGTATAACGTATAACGTATAACGTATAACGTATAACGTATAACGAATAACGTATAACGTATATCGTATAACGTATAACGTATAACGTATAACGTATATCGTATGACGTATAACGTATATCGTATAACGTATCACGTATAAGGTATGACCTATACCGTATAACGTATAACGTATATCCTATAACGCATAACGTATATCCTATAACGCATAACGCATAGCGTATAACGTATAACGAATAACGTATAACGTATAACGTATAACGTATAACGTATAACGTATAACGTATTACGAATAACGTGTAACGTATTACGTATGACGTATAACGTACAACGTATAACGTATAACGTATAACGCATAACGTATAACGTATAACGTATAACGTATAACGTATAACGTATAACGTATAACGTATAACGTATAACGTATAACTTGTAACGAAAAACGTGTAACGAATAACGTAAAACGTATGACGCATTACATATTACGTATAACGTATAACGTGTAACGTATAACGTATAACGTATAACGAATAACGTAAAACGTATAATGCATAACGTATAACGTATAAAGTATAACGTGTAACGTATAACGTATACCGTATAACGTACAACGTATAACTTGTAACGGAAAACGTGTGACGAATAACGTAAAACGTATGACGCATTACATATTACGTATAACGTATAACGTGTAACGTATAACGTATAACGTATAACGTATAACGAATAACGTAAAACGTATAACGCATAACGTATAACGTATAACGTATAACGTGTAACGAAGAACGTATAACGAATAGCGTATAAGGTATATCGTTTAACGTATAACGTATAACGTATAACGTATGACGTATAACGTATAACGTATAACGTATAACGTATAACGTACAACGTACAACGTACAACGTATAACGTATAACGTATCACGTATAACGTATAACGTATAACGTATAACGTATAACGTATAACGTATAACGTATAACGTATAACGTATAACGTATAACGTATAACGTATAACGTATAACGTACAACGTATAACGTATAACGTATAACGTATAACGTATAACGTATAACGTATAACGTATAACGTATAACGTATAACGTATAACGTATAGCATGTAACGTATAACGTATAACGTATAACGTATAACGTATAACGTATAACGTATAACGTATAACGTATAACGTATAACGTATAACGTATAACGTATAACGTACAACGTATAACGTACAACGTATAACGTATAACGTATAAAGTATAACGTATAACGTATAACGTATAACGTATAACGTATAGTATGTAACGTATAACGTATAACGTATAACGTATAACGTATAACGTATAACGTATAACGTATAACGTACAACGTATAACGTATCACGTATAACGTATTACGAATAACGTGTAACGTATAACGTATGACGTGTAACGTATAACGTATAACGTATAGCATGTAACAGATAACGTATAACGTATAACGTATAACGTATAACGTATAACGTATAACGTATAACGTATAACGTATAACGTATAACGTATAACGTATAACGTATAACGTATAACGTATAACGTATAACGTATAACGTATAACGTATAACGTATAACGTATAACGTATAACGTATAACGTATAACGTATAGCGTGTAACGTATAACGTATAACGTATAACGTATAACGTATAACGTATAACGTATAACGTATAACGTATAACGTATAACGTATAACGTATAACGTATAACGTATAACGTATAACGTATAACGTATAACGTATAACGTATAACGTATAACGTATAACGTATAACGTATAACGTATAACGTATAACGTATAACGTATAACGTATAACGTATAACGTATAACGTATAACGTATAACGTATAACGTATAACGTATAACGTATAACGTATAACGTATAACGTATAACGTATAACGTATAACGTATAACGTATAACGTATAACGTATAACGTTTAACGTATAACGTATAATGTCAAACGTATAACGTAGAACGTATAACGTATAACGTATAACGTATTACGTATAACGTATAACGTATCACGTATAACGTATAACGTATAACGTATAACGTATAACGTATAACGTATAACGTATAACGTATAACGTATAACGTATAACGTATAACGTATAACGTATAACGTATAACGTATAACGTATAACGTATAACGTATAACGTATAACGTATAACGTATAACGTATAACGTATAACGTATAACGTATAACGTATAACGTATAACGTATTACGTATAACGTATAACGTATAACGTATAACGTATAACGTATAACGTATAACGTATAACGTATAACGTATAACGTATAACGTATAACGTATAACGTATAACGTATAACGTATAACGTATAACGTATAACGTATAACGTATAACGTATAACGTATAACGTATAACGTATAACGTATAACGTATAACGTATAACGTATAACGTTTAACGTATAACGTATAATGTCAAACGTATAACGTAGAACGTATAATGTATAACGTATAACGTATTACGTATAACGTATAACGTATCACGTATAACGTATAACGTATAACGTATAACGTATAACGTATAACGTATAACGTATAACGTATAACGTATAACGTATAACGTATAACGTATAACGTATAACGTATAACGTATAACGTATAACGTATAACGTATAACGTATAACGTATAACGTATAACGTATAACGTATAACGTATAACGTATAACGTATAACGTATAACGTATAACGTATAACGTATAACGTATAACGTATAACGTATAACGTATAACGTATAACGTATAACGTATAACGTATAACGTATAACGTATAACGTATAACGTATAGCATGTAACGTATAACGTATAACGTATAACGTATAACGTATAACGTATATCGTATAACGTATAACGTATAACGTATAACGTATAACGTATAACGTATAACGTATAACGTATAACGTATAACGTATAACGTATAACGTATAACGTATAACGTAAAACGTATAACATATAACGTATAACGTATAACGTATAACGTATAACGTATAACGAATAACGTATAACGTATATCGTATAACGTATAACGTATAACGTATAACGTATATCGTATGACGTATAACGTATATCGTATAACGTATCACGTATAAGGTATGACCTATACCGTATAACGTATAACGTATATCCTATAACGCATAACGTATATCCTATAACGCATAACGCATAGCGTATAACGTATAACGTATAACGTATAACGTATAACGTATAACGTATAACGTATAACGTATAACGTATAACGTATAACGTATAACGTATAACGTATAACGTATAACGTATAACGTATAACGTATAACGTATAACGTATAACGTATAACGTATAACGTATAACGTATAACGTATAACGTATAACGTATAACGTATAACGTATAACGTATAACGTATAACGTATAACGTATAACGTATAACGTATAACGTATAACGTATAACGTATAACGTATAACGTATAACGTATAACGTATAACGTATAACGTATAACGTATAACGTATAACGTATAACGTATAACGTATAACGTATAACGTATAACGTATAACGTATAACGTATAACGTATAACGTATAACGTATAACGTATAACGTATAGCATGTAACGTATAACGTATAACGTATAACGTATAACGTATATCGTATAACGTATAACGTATAACGTATAACGTATAACGTATAACGTATAACGTATAACGTATAACGTATAACGTATAACGTATAACGTATAACGTATAACGTAAAACGTATAACGTATAACGTATAACGTATAACGTATAACGTATAACGTATAACGAATAACGTATAACGTATATCGTATAACGTATAACGTATAACGTATAACGTATATCGTATGACGTATAACGTATATCGTATAACGTATCACGTATAAGGTATGACCTATACCGTATAACGTATAACGTATATCCTATAACGCATAACGTATATCCTATAACGCATAACGCATAGCGTATAACGTATAACGAATAACGTATAACGTATAACGTATAACGTATAACGTATAACGTATAACGTATTACGAATAACGTGTAACGTATTACGTATGACGTATAACGTACAACGTATAATGTATAACGTATAACGTATAACGTATAACGTATAACGTATAACGTATAACGTATAACGTATAACGTATAACGTATAACGTATAACGTATAACGTATAACGTATAACGTATAACTTGTAACGAAAAACGTGTAACGAATAACGTAAAACGTATGACGCATTACATATTACGTATAACGTATAACGTGTAACGTATAACGTATAACGTATAACGAATAACGTAAAACGTATAATGCATAACGTATAACGTATAAAGTATAACGTATAACGTATAACGTATACCGTATAACGTATAACGTATAACTTGTAACGGAAAACGTGTAACGAATAACGTAAAACGTATGACGCATTACATATTACGTATAACGTATAACGTGTAACGTATAACGTATAACGTATAACGTATAACGAATAACGTAAAACGTATAACGCATAACATATAACGTATAACGTGTAACGAAGAACGTATAACGAATAGCGTATAAGGTATATCGTTTAACGTATAACGTATAACGTATAACGTATGACGTATAACGTATATCGTATAACGTATATCGTATAACGTATAACGTATAACGTATAACGTATGACGTATAACGTATAACGTATAACGTATAACGTATAACGTATAACGTATAGCATGTAACGTATAACGTATAACGTATAACGTATCACGTATAACGTATATCGTATAACGTATAACGTATAACGTATAACGTATAACGTATAACGTATAACGTATAACGTATAACGTATAACGTATAACGTATAACGTATAACGTATAACGTAAAACGTATAACGTATAACGTATAACGTATAACGTATAACGTATAACGTATAACGTATAACGAATAACGTATAACGTATATCGTATAACGTATAACGTATAACGTATAACGTATATCGTATGACGTATAACGTATATCGTATAACGTATCACGTATAAGGTATGACCTATACCGTATAACGTATAACGTATATCCTATAACGCATAACGTATATCCTATAACGCATAACGCATAGCGTATAACGTATAACGTATAACGTATAACGTATAACGTATAACGTATAACGTATAACGTATAACGTATAACGTATAACGTATAACGTATAACGTATAACGTATAACGTATAACGTATAACGTATAACGTATAACGTATAACGTATAACGTATAACGTATAACGTATAACGTATAACGTATAACGTATAACGTATAACGTATAACGTATTACGTATAACGTATAACGTATAACGTATAACGTATAACGTATAACGTATAACGTATAACGTATAACGTATAACGTATAACGTATAACGTATAACGTATAACGTATAACGTATAACGTATAACGTATAACGTATAACGTATAACGTATAACGTACAACGTATAACGTACAACGTATAACGTATAACGTATAACGTATAACGTATAACGTATAACGTATAACGTATAACGTATAACGTATAACGTATAACGTATAACGTATAACGTATAACGTATAACGTATAACGTATAACGTATAACGTATAACGTATAACGTATAACGTATAACGTATAACGTATAACGTATAACGTATAACGTATAACGTATAACGTATAACGTATAACGTATAACGTATAACGTATAACGTATAACGTATAACGTATAACGTATAACGTATAACGTATAACGTATAACGTATATCGTATAACGTATAACGTATAACGTATAACGTATAACGTATAACGTATAACGTATAACGTATAACGTATAACGTATAACGTATAACGTATAACGTATAACGTATAACGTATAACGTATAACGTATAACGTATAACGTATAACGTATAACGTATAACGTATAACGTATAACGTATAACGTATAACGTATAACGTATAACGTATAACGTACAACGTATAACGTATAACGTATAACGTATAACGTATAACGTATAACGTATAACGTATAACGTATAACGTATAACGTATAACGTATAACGTATAACGTATAACGTATAACGTATAACGTATAACGTATAACGTATAACGTATAACGTATAACGTATAACGTATAACGTATAACGTATAACGTATAACGTATAACGTATAACGTATAACGTATAACGTATAACGTATAACGTATAGCATGTAACGTATAACGTATAACGTATAACGTATAACGTATAACGTATATCGTATAACGTATAACGTATAACGTATAACGTATAACGTATAACGTATAACGTATAACGTATAACGTATAACGTATAACGTATAACGTATAACGTATAACGTAAAACGTATAACGTATAACGTATAACGTATAACGTATAACGTATAACGTATAACGAATAACGTATAACGTATATCGTATAACGTATAACGTATAACGTATAACGTATATCGTATGACGTATAACGTATATCGTATAACGTATCACGTATAAGGTATGACCTATACCGTATAACGTATAACGTATATCCTATAACGCATAACGTATATCCTATAACGCATAACGCATAGCGTATAACGTATAACGAATAACGTATAACGTATAACGTATAACGTATAACGTATAACGTATAACGTATTACGAATAACGTGTAACGTATTACGTATGACGTATAACGTACAACGTATAATGTATAACGTATAACGTATAACGTATAACGTATAACGTATAACGTATAACGTATAACGTATAACGTATAACGTATAACGTATAACGTATAACGTATAACGTATAACGTATAACTTGTAACGAAAAACGTGTAACGAATAACGTAAAACGTATGACGCATTACATATTACGTATAACGTATAACGTGTAACGTATAACGTATAACGTATAACGAATAACGTAAAACGTATAATGCATAACGTATAACGTATAAAGTATAACGTATAACGTATAACGTATACCGTATAACGTATAACGTATAACTTGTAACGGAAAACGTGTAACGAATAACGTAAAACGTATGACGCATTACATATTACGTATAACGTATAACGTGTAACGTATAACGTATAACGTATAACGTATAACGAATAACGTAAAACGTATAACGCATAACATATAACGTATAACGTGTAACGAAGAACGTATAACGAATAGCGTATAAGGTATATCGTTTAACGTATAACGTATAACGTATAACGTATGACGTATAACGTATATCGTATAACGTATATCGTATAACGTATAACGTATAACGTATAACGTATGACGTATAACGTATAACGTATAACGTATAACGTATAACGTATAACGTATAACGTATAACGTATAACGTATAACGTATAACGTATAACGTATAACGTATAACGTATAACGTATAACGTATAACGTATAACGTATAACGTATAACGTATAACGTATAACGTATAACGTATAACGTATAACGTATAACGTATAACGTATAACGTATAACGTATAACGTATAACGTATAGCCTATAACGTATAACGTATAACGAATAACGTATAACGTATATCGTATAACGTATAACGTATGACGTATAACGTATATCGTATAACGTATAACGTGTAACGTATAACGTGTAACGTATAACGTGTAACGTATAACGTATAACGTATAACGTATAACGTATAACGTATAACGTATAACGTATAACGTATAACATATAACGTATAACGTATAACGTATAACGTATAACGTATAACGTATAACGTATAACGTATAACGTATAACGTATAACGTATATCGTATAACGTATAACGTATAGCCTATAACGTATAACGTATAACGAATAACGTATAACGTATATCGTATAACGTATAACGTATGACGTATAACGTATATCGTATAACGTATATCGTATAACGTATAAGGTATAACGTATAACGTATGACGTCTAACGTATAACGTATAACGTATAACGTATAACGTATAACGTATAAAGTATAACGTATAACGTATGACGTGTAACGTATAACGTATAACGTATAACGTTTAACGTATAACGTATAATGTCAAACGTATAACGTAGAACTTATAACGTATAACGTATAACGTATAACGTATAACGTATAAAGTATAACGTATAACGTATAACGTATAACGTTAACGTATAACGTATAACGTATAACGTATGACGTATTACATATTACGTATAACGTATAACGTATCACGTATAACGTATAACGTATAACGTATAACGTATAACGTATAACGTATAACGTATAACGTATAACGTATAACGTATAACGTATAACGTATAACGTATAACGTACAACGTATAACGTATAACGTATAACGTATAACGTATAACGTATAACGTATAACGTATAACGTATAACGTATAACGTATAACGTATAGCATGTAATGTATAACGTATAACGTATAACGTATAACGTATAACGTATAACGTATAACGTATAACGTATAACGTATAACGTATAACGTATAACGTATAACGTATAACGTACAACGTATAACGTACAACGTATAACGTATAACGTATAAAGTATAACGTATAACGTATAACGTATAACGTATAACGTATAGTATGTAACGTATAACGTATAACGTATAACGTATAACGTATAACGTATAACGTATAACGTATAACGTACAACGTATAACGTATCACGTATAACGTATTACGAATAACGTGTAACGTATAACGTATGACGTGTAACGTATAACGTATAACGTATAGCATGTAACAGATAACGTATAACGTATAACGTATAACGTATAACGTATAACGTATAACGTATAACGTATAACGTATAACGTATAACGTATAACGTATAACGTATAACGTATAACGTATAACGTATAACGTATAACGTATAGCATGTAACGTATAACGTATAACGTATAACGTATAACGTATAACGTATAACGTATAACGTATAACGTATAACGTATAACGTATAACGTACAACGTATAACGTACAACGTATAACGTATAACGTATAAAGTATAACGTATAACGTATAACGTATAACGTATAACGTATAGCATGTAACAGATAACGTATAACGTATAACGTATGACGTATAACGTATAACGTATAACGTATAACGTATAACGTATAACGTATGACGTATAACGTATAACGTATAACGTATAACGTATAACGTATAACGTATAACGTATAACGTATAACGTATAACGTATAACGTATAACGTATAACGTATAACGTATAACGTATAACGTATAACGTATAACGTATAACGTATAACGTATAACGTATAACGTATAACGTATAACGTATAACGTATAACGTATAACGTATAACGTATAACGTATAACGTATAACGTATAACGTATAACGTATAACGTATAACGTATAACGTATAACGTATAACGTATAACGTATAACGTATAACGTATAACGTATAACGTATAACGTATAACGTATAACGTATAACGTATAGCCTATAACGTATAACGTATAACGAATAACGTATAACGTATATCGTATAACGTATAACGTATGACGTATAACGTATATCGTATAACGTATAACGTGTAACGTATAACGTGTAACGTATAACGTATAACGTATAACGTATAACGTATATCGTATAACGTATAACGTATAGCCTATAACGTATAACGTATAACGAATAACGTATAACGTATATCGTATAACGTATAACGTATGACGTATAACGTATATCGTATAACGTATATCGTATAACGTATAAGGTATAACGTATAACGTATGACGTCTAACGTATAACGTATAACGTATAACGTATAACGTATAACGTATAACGTATAACGTATAACGTATGACGTGTAACGTATAACGTATAACGTATAACGTTTAACGTATAACGTATAATGTCAAACGTATAACGTAGAACTTATAACGTATAACGTATAACGTATAACGTATAACGTATAAAGTATAACGTATAACGTATAACGTATAACGTTAACGTATAACGTATAACGTATAACGTATAACGTATGACGTATTACATATTACGTATAACGTATAACGTATCACGTATAACGTATAACGTATAACGTATAACGCATAACGTATAACGTATAACGTATAACGTATAACGTATAACGTATAACGTATAACGTATAACGTATAACGTATAACGTATAACGTATAACGTATAACGTATAACGTATAACGTATAACGTAAAACGTATAACGTATAACGTATAACGTATAACGTATAACGTATAACGTATAACGTATAACGTATAACGTATAGCATGTAACGTATAACGTATAACGTATAACGTATAACGTATAACGTATAACGTATAACGTATAACGTATAACGTATAACGTATAACGTATAACGTACAACGTATAACGTACAACGTATAACGTATAACGTATAAAGTATAACGTATAACGTACAACGTATAACGTATAACGTATAGTATGTAACGTATAACGTATAACGTATAACGTATAACGTATAACGTACAACGTATAACGTATCACGTATAACGTATAACGTTTAACGTATAACGTATAATGTCAAACGTATAACGTAGAACTTATAACGTATAACGTATAACGTATAACGTTAACGTATAACGTATAACGTATAACGTATAACGTATGACGTATTACATATTACGTATAACGTATAACGTATCACGTATAACGTATAACGTATAACGTATAACGTATAACGTATAACGTATAACGTATAACGTATAACGTATAACGTATAACGTATAACGTATAACGTATAACGTATAACGTATAACGTATAACGTATAACGTATAACGTATAACGTATAACGTATAACGTAAAACGTATAACGTATAACGTATAACGTATAACGTATAACGTATAACGTATAACGTATAACGTATAACGTATAGCATGTAACGTATAACGTATAACGTATAACGTATAACGTATAACGTATAACGTATAACGTATAACGTATAACGTATAACGTATAACGTATAACGTATAACGTACAACGTATAACGTACAACGTATAACGTATAACGTATAAAGTATAACGTATAACGTACAACGTATAACGTATAACGTATAGTATGTAACGTATAACGTATAACGTATAACGTATAACGTATAACGTACAACGTATAACGTATCACGTATAACGTATTACGAATAACGTGTAACGTATAACGTATGACGTGTAACGAAGAACGTATAACGAATAACGTATAACGTATATCGTATAACGTATAACGTATAACGTATAACGTATAACGTGTAACGTATAACGTGTAACGTATAACGTGTAACGTATAACGTGTAACGTATAACGTGTAACGTGTAACGTATAACGTATAACGTATAACGTATAACGTATAACGTATAACGTATAGCATGTAACGTATAACGTATAACGTATAACGTATAACGTATAACGTATAACGTATAACGTATAACGTATAACGTATAACGTATAACGTATAACGTATAACGTATAACGTATAACGTATAACGTATAACGTATAACGTATAACGTATAACGTACAACGTATAACGTACAACGTATAACGTATAACGTATAAAGTATAACGTATAACGTATAACGTATAACGTATAACGTATAGTATGTAACGTATAACGTATAACGTATAACGTATAACGTATAACGTATAGCATGTAACGTATAACGTATAACGTATAACGTATAACGTATAACGTATAACGTATAACGTATAACGTATAACGTATAACGTATAACGTATAACGTACAACGTACAACGTATAACGTAGAACGTATAACGTATAACGTATAACGTATAACGTATAACGTATAACGTATAGCCTATAACGTATAACGTATAACGAATAACGTATAACGTATATCGTATAACGTATAACGTATGACGTATAACGTATATCGTATAACGTATATCGTATAACGTATAACGTATAACGTATAACGTATGACGTCTAACGTATAACGTATAACGTATAACGTATAACGTATAACGTATAACGTATAACGTATAACGTATAACGTATAACGTATAACGTATAACGTATAACGTATAACGTATAACGTATAACGTATAACGTATAACGAATAACGTATAACGTATATCGTATAACGTATAACGTATAACGTATAACGTATATCGTATGACGTATAACGTATATCGTTATAACGTATCACGTATAAGGTATGACCTATACCGTATAACGTATAACGTATATCCTATAACGCATAACGTATATCCTATAACGCATAACGCATAGCGTATAACGTATAACGAATAACGTATAACGTATAACGTATAACGTATAACGTATAACGTATAACGTATTACGAATAACGTGTAACGTATTACGTATGACGTATAACGTACAACGTATAACGTATAACGTATAACGTATAACGTATAACGTATAACGTATAACGTATAACGTATAACGTATAACGTATAACTTGTAACGAAAAACGTGTAACGAATAACGTAAAACGTATGACGCATTACATATTACGTATAACGTATAACGTGTAACGTATAACGTATAACGTATAACGAATAACGTAAAACGTATAATGCATAACGTATAACGTATAAAGTATAACGTATAACGTATAACGTATACCGTATAACGTATAACGTATAACTTGTAACGGAAAACGTGTAACGAATAACGTAAAACGTATGACGCATTACATATTACGTAAAACGTATAACGTGTAACGTATAACGTATAACGTATAACGTATAACGAATAACGTAAAACGTATAACGCATAACGTATAACGTATAACGTGTAACGAAGAACGTATAACGAATAGCGTATAAGGTATATCGTTAAACGTATAACGTATAACGTATAACGTATAACGTATGACGTATAACGTATAACGTATAACGTATAACGTATAACGTACAACGTACAACGTACAACGTATAACGTAGAACGTATAACGTATAACGTATAACGTATAACGTATAACGTATAACGTATAGCCTATAACGTATAACGTATAACGAATAACGTATAACGTATATCGTATAACGTATAACGTATGACGTATAACGTATATCGTATAACGTATATCGTATAACGTATAACGTATAACGTATAACGTATGACGTCTAACGTATAACGTATAACGTATAACGTATATCGTATAACGTATAACGTATAACTATGTATAACGTATGACGTATAACGTATAACGTATAACGTATAACGTATAACGTACAACGTATAACGTATAACGTATAAAGTATAACGTATAACGTATAACGTATAACGTATAACGTATAGTATGTAACGTATAACGTATAACGTATAACGTATAACGTATAACGTATAACGTATAACGTATAACGTACAACGTATAACGTATCACGTATAACGTATTACGAATAACGTGTAACGTATAACGTATGACGTGTACCGAAGAACGTATAACGAATAACGTATAACGTATATCGTATAACGTATAACGTATAACGTATAACGTATAACGTGTAACGTATAACGTGTAACGTATAACGTGTAACGTATAACGTGTAACGTATAACGTGTAACGTGTAACGTATAACGTATAACGTATAACGTATAACGTATAACGTATAACGTATAGCATGTAACGTATAACGTATAACGTATAACGTATAACGTATAACGTATAACGTATAACGTATAACGTATAACGTATAACGTATAACGTATAACGTATAACGTATAACGTATAACGTATAACGTACAACGTATAACGTACAACGTATAACGTATAACGTATAAAGTATAACGTATAACGTATAACGTATAACGTATAACGTATAGTATGTAACGTATAACGTATAGTATGTAACGTATAACGTATAACGTATAACGTATAACGTATAACGTATAGCATGTAACGTATAACGTATAACGTATAACGTATAACGTATAACGTATAACGTATAACGTATAACGTATAACGTATAACGTATAACGTATAACGTACAACGTACAACGTATAACGTAGAACGTATAACGTATAACGTATAACGTATAACGTATAACGTATAACGTATAACGTATAACGTACAACGTATAACGTATCACGTATAACGTATTACGAATAACGTGTAACGTATAACGTATGACGTGTAACGAAGAACGTATAACGAATAACGTATAACGTATATCGTATAACGTATAACGTATAACGTATAACGTGTAACGTATAACGTATAACGTATAACGTATAACGTATAACGTATAACGTATAACGTATAACGTATAACGTATATCGTATAACGTATAACGTATGACGTATAACGTATATCGTATAACGTATATCGTATAACGTATAACGTATAACGTATAACGTATGACGTCTAACGTATAACGTATAACGTATAACGTATAACGTATAACGTATAACGTATAACGTATAACGTATAACGTATAACGTATAACGTATAACGTATAACGTATAACGTATAACGTATAACGTATAACGTATAACGTTTAACGTATAACGTATAATGTCAAACGTATAACGTAGAACGTATAACGTATGACGTATAACGTATAACGTATAACGTATAACGTATAACGTATAACGTATAACGTATAACGTATAACGTATAACGTATAACGTTTAACGTATAACGTATGACGTATTACATATTACGTATAACGTATAACGTATCACGTATAACGTATAACGTATAACGTATAACGTATAACGTATAACGTATAACGTACAACGTATAACGTATAACGTATAAAGTATAACGTATAACGTATAACGTATAGCATGTAACGGATAACGTATAACGTATAACGTATAACGTATAACGTATAACGTATAACGTATAACGTATAACGTATAACGTATAACGTATAACGTATAACGTATAACGTATAACGTATAACGTATAACGTATAACGTATAACGTATAACGTATAACGTATAACGTATAACGTATAACGTATAACGTATAACGTATAACGTATAACGTATAACGTATAACGTATAACGTATAACGTATAACGTATAGCATGTAACGTATAACGTATAACGTATAACGTGTAACGTATAACGTATAACGTATAACGTATAACGTATAACGTATAACGTATAACGAATAACGTATAACGTATAAAGTATAACGTATAACGTATAACGTATAACGTATAACGTATAACGTATAACGTATGAAGTATAACGTATAACGTATAACGTATAACGTACAACGTATAACGTATAACGTATAAAGTATAACGTATAACGTATAACGTATAGCATGTAACGGATAACGTATAACGTATAACGTATAACGTATAACGTATAACGTATAACGTATAACGTATAACGTATAACGTATAACGTATAACGTATAACGTATAACGTATAACGTATAACGTATAACGTATAACGTATAACGTATCACGTATAACGTATAACGTATAACGTATAACGTATAACGTATAACGTATAACGTACAACGTATAACGTATAACGTATAAAGTATAACGTATAACGTATAACGTATAGCATGTAACGTATAACGTATAACGTATAACGTATAACGTATAACGTATGAAGTATAACGTATAACGTATAACGTGTAACGTATAACGTGTAACGTGTAACGTATAACGTATAACGTATAACGTATAACGTATAACGTATAACGTATAGCATGTAACGTATAACGTATAACGTATAACGTATAACGTATAACGTATAACGTATAACGTATAACGTACAACGTACAACGTATAACGTAGAACGTATAACGTATAACGTATAACGTATAACGTATAACGTATAACGTATAACGTATAACGTTTAACGTATAACGTATAATGTCAAACGTATAACGTAGAACGTATAACGTATAACGTATAACGTATAACGTATAACGTATAACGTATAACGTATAACGTATAACGTATAACGTATAACGTATAACGTTTAACGTATAACGTATGACGTATTACATATTACGTATAACGTATAACGTATCACGTATAACGTATAACGTATAACGTATAACGTATAACGTATAACGTATAACGTACAACGTATAACGTATAACGTATAAAGTATAACGTATAACGTATAACGTATAGCATGTAACGGATAACGTATAACGTATAACGTATAACGTATAACGTATAACGTATAACGTATAACGTATAACGTATAACGTATAACGTATAACGTATAACGTATAACGTATAACGTATAACGTATAACGTATAACGTATAACGTATAACGTATAACGTATAACGTATAACGTATAACGTATAACGTATAACGTATAACGTATAACGTATAACGTATAACGTATAACGTATAGCATGTAACGTATAACGTATAACGTATAACGTGTAACGTATAACGTATAACGTATAACGTATAACGTATAACGTATAACGTATAACGTATAACGTATAACGTATATCGTATAACGTATAACGTATGACGTATAACGTATATCGTATAACGTATAACGTATAACGTATAACGTATTAGGTATAACGTATAACGTATAACGTATAACGTATAAAGTATAACGTATAACGTATAACGTATAACGTATAACGTATAACGTATAACGTATAACGTATAACGTATAACGTATAACGTATAACGTATAACGTATAACGTATAACGTATAACGTATAACGTATAACGTATAACGTATAACGTATAACGTATAACGTATAACGTATAACGTTTAACGTATAACGTATAACGTATAACGTATAACGTTTAACGTATAACGTATAATGTCAAACGTATAACGTAGAACGTATAACGTATAACGTATAACGTATAACGTATAACGTATAACGTATAACGTATAACGTATAACGTATAACGTATAACGTATAACGTATAACGTATGACGTATTACATATTACGTATAACGTATAACGTATCACGTATAACGTATAACGTATAACGTATAACGTGTAACGTATAACGTATAACGTATAACGTATAACGTATGACGTATAACGTATAACGTATAACGTATAACGTATAACGTATAACGTATAACGTATGAAGTATAACGTATAACGTATAACGTATAACGTATAACGTATAACGTATAACGTATAACGTATGACGTATTACATATTACGTATAACGTATAACGTATCACGTATAACGTATAACGTATAACGTATAACGTATAACGTATAACGTATTACGTATAACGTATAACGTATAACGTATAACGTATAACGTATAACGTATAACGTATAACGTATAACGTATAACGTATAACGTATAACGTATAACGTATAACGTATAACGTATAACGTATAACGTATAACGTATAACGTATAACGTATAGCGTGTAACGTATAACGTATAACGTATTACGTATAACGTATAACGTATAACGTATAACGTATAACGTATAACGTATAACGTATAACGTATAACGTATAACGTATAACGTACAACGAATAACGTACAACGTATAACGTATAACGTATAAAGTATAACGTATAACGTATAACGTATAGTATGTAACGTATAACGTATAACGTATAACGTATAACGTATAACGTATAACGTATAACGTATAACGTGTAACGTATAACGTGTAACGTATAACGTGTAACGTATAACGTGTAACGTATAACGTGTAACGTGTAACGTATAACGTATAACGTATAACGTATAACGTATAACGTATAACGTATAGCATGTAACGTATAACGTATAACGTATAACGTATAACGTATAACGTATAACGTATAACGTATAACGTACAACGTACAACGTATAACGTAGAACGTATAACGTATAACGTATAACGTATAACGTATAACGTATAACGTATAACGTATAACGTACAACGTATAACGTATCACGTATAACGTATTACGAATAACGTGTAACGTATAACGTATGACGTGTAACGAAGAACGTATAACGAATAACGTATAACGTATATCGTATAACGTATAACGTATAACGTATAACGTGTAACGTATAACGTATAACGTATAACGTATAACGTATAACGTATAACGTATAACGTATAACGTATAACGTATATCGTATAACGTATAACGTATGACGTATAACGTATATCGTATAACGTATATCGTATAACGTATAACGTATAACGTATAACGTATGACGTCTAACGTATAACGTATAACGTATAACGAATAACGTATAACGTATATCGTATAACGTATAACGTATAACGTATAACGTGTAACGTATAACGTATAACGTATAACGTATAACGTATAACGTATAACGTATAACGTATAACGTATAACGTATAACGTATAACGTATGACGTCTAACGTATAACGTATAACGTATAACGTATAACGTATAACGTATAACGTATAACGTATAACGTATAACGTATAACGTATAACGTATAACGTATAACGTATAACGTATAACGTATAACGTATAACGTATAACGTATAACGTTTAACGTATAACGTATAATGTCAAACGTATAACGTAGAACGTATAACGTATAACGTATAACGTATAACGTATAACGTATAACGTATAACGTATAACGTATAACGTATAACGTATAACGTATAACGTATAACGTATAACGTATAACGTATAACGTATAACGTATCACGTATAACGTATAACGTATAACGTATAACGTATAACGTATAACGTATAACGTACAACGTATAACGTATAACGTATAAAGTATAACGTATAACGTATAACGTATAGCATGTAACGTATAACGTATAACGTATAACGTATAACGTATAACGTATGAAGTATAACGTATAACGTATAACGTGTAACGTATAACGTATAACGTTTAACGTATAACGTATGACGTATTACATATTACGTATAACGTATAACGTATCACGTATAACGTATAACGTATAACGTATAACGTATAACGTATAACGTATAACGTACAACGTATAACGTATAACGTATAAAGTATAACGTATAACGTATAACGTATAGCATGTAACGGATAACGTATAACGTATAACGTATAACGTATAACGTATAACGTATAACGTATAACGTATAACGTATAACGTATAACGTATAACGTATAACGTATAACGTATAAAGTATAACGTATAACGTATAACGTATAACGTATAACGTATAACGTATAACGTATAACGTATAACGTATAACGTATAACGTATAACGTATAACGTATAACGTATAACGTATAACGTATAGCATGTAACGTATAACGTATAACGTATAACGTGTAACGTATAACGTATAACGTATAACGTATAACGTATAACGTATAACGTATAACGTATAACGTATAACGTATATCGTATAACGTATAACGTATGACGTATAACGTATATCGTATAACGTATAACGTATAACGTATAACGTATTAGGTATAACGTATAACGTATAACGTATAACGTATAAAGTATAACGTATAACGTATAACGTATAACGTATAACGTATAACGTATAACGTATAACGTATAACGTATAACGTATAACGTATAACGTATAACGTATAACGTATAACGTATAACGTATAACGTATAACGTATAACGTATAACGTATAACGTATAACGTATAACGTATAACGTATAACGTTTAACGTATAACGTATAACGTATAACGTATAACGTTTAACGTATAACGTATAATGTCAAACGTATAACGTAGAACGTATAACGTATAACGTATAACGTATAACGTATAACGTATAACGTATAACGTATAACGTATAACGTATAACGTATAACGTATAACGTATAACGTATGACGTATTACATATTACGTATAACGTATAACGTATCACGTATAACGTATAACGTATAACGTATAACGTGTAACGTATAACGTATAACGTATAACGTATAACGTATGACGTATAACGTATAACGTATAACGTATAACGTATAACGTATAACGTATAACGTATGAAGTATAACGTATAACGTATAACGTATAACGTATAACGTATAACGTATAACGTATAACGTATGACGTATTACATATTACGTATAACGTATAACGTATCACGTATAACGTATAACGTATAACGTATAACGTATAACGTATAACGTATTACGTATAACGTATAACGTATAACGTATAACGTATAACGTATAACGTATAACGTATAACGTATAACGTATAACGTATAACGTATAACGTATAACGTATAACGTATAACGTATAACGTATAACGTATAACGTATAACGTATAACGTATAGCGTGTAACGTATAACGTATAACGTATTACGTATAACGTATAACGTATAACGTATAACGTATAACGTATAACGTATAACGTATAACGTATAACGTATAACGTATAACGTATAACGTACAACGAATAACGTACAACGTATAACGTATAACGTATAAAGTATAACGTATAACGTATAACGTATAGTATGTAACGTATAACGTATAACGTATAACGTATAACGTATAACGTATAACGTATAACGTATAACGTGTAACGTATAACGTGTAACGTATAACGTGTAACGTATAACGTGTAACGTATAACGTGTAACGTGTAACGTATAACGTATAACGTATAACGTATAACGTATAACGTATAACGTATAGCATGTAACGTATAACGTATAACGTATAACGTATAACGTATAACGTATAACGTATAACGTATAACGTACAACGTACAACGTATAACGTAGAACGTATAACGTATAACGTATAACGTATAACGTATAACGTATAACGTATAACGTATAACGTACAACGTATAACGTATCACGTATAACGTATTACGAATAACGTGTAACGTATAACGTATGACGTGTAACGAAGAACGTATAACGAATAACGTATAACGTATATCGTATAACGTATAACGTATAACGTATAACGTGTAACGTATAACGTATAACGTATAACGTATAACGTATAACGTATAACGTATAACGTATAACGTATAACGTATATCGTATAACGTATAACGTATGACGTATAACGTATATCGTATAACGTATATCGTATAACGTATAACGTATAACGTATAACGTATGACGTCTAACGTATAACGTATAACGTATAACGAATAACGTATAACGTATATCGTATAACGTATAACGTATAACGTATAACGTGTAACGTATAACGTATAACGTATAACGTATAACGTATAACGTATAACGTATAACGTATAACGTATAACGTATAACGTATAACGTATGACGTCTAACGTATAACGTATAACGTATAACGTATAACGTATAACGTATAACGTATAACGTATAACGTATAACGTATAACGTATAACGTATAACGTATAACGTATAACGTATAACGTATAACGTATAACGTATAACGTATAACGTTTAACGTATAACGTATAATGTCAAACGTATAACGTAGAACGTATAACGTATAACGTATAACGTATAACGTATAACGTATAACGTATAACGTATAACGTATAACGTATAACGTATAACGTATAACGTATAACGTTTAACGTATAACGTATGACGTATTACATATTACGTGTAACGTATAACGTATCACGTATAACGTATAACGTATAACGTATAACGTATAACGTATAACGTATAACGTACAACGTATAACGTATAACGTATAAAGTATAACGTATAACGTATAACGTATAGCATGTAACGGATAACGTATAACGTATAACGTATAACGTATAACGTATAACGTATAACGTATAACGTATAACGTATAACGTATAACGTATAACGTATAACGTATAACGTATAACGTATAACGTATAACGTATAACGTATAACGTATAACGTATAACGTATAACGTATAACGTATAACGTATAACGTATAACGTATCACGTATAACGTATAACGTATAACGTATAACGTATAACGTATAACGTATAGCATGTAACGTATAACGTATAGCGTATAACGTATAACGTTTAACGTATAACGTATAACGTATAACGTATAACGTATAACGTATAACGTATAACGTATAACGTATAACGTATAACGTATAACGTATAACGTATAACGTATAACGTATTACGTATAACGTATAACGTATAACGTATAACGTATAACATATAACGTATGACGTATCACGTATAAGGTATGACCTATACCGTATAACGTATAACGTATATCCTATAACGCATAACGCATAGCGTATAACGTATAACGAATAACGTATAACGTATAAAGTATAACGTATAACGTATAACGTATAACGTGTAACGAAGAACGTATAACGAATAACGTATAACGTATAACGTGTAACGTATAACGTGTAACGTATAACGTGTAACGTATAACGTATAACGTATAACGTATAACGTATAACGTATAACGTATAACGTATAACGTATAACGTATAACGTATAACGCATAACGTATATCCTATAACGCATAACGTATAACGTATAACGTGTAACGAAGAACGTATAACGAATAACGTATAACGTATATCCTATAACGCATAACGTATATCCTATAACGCATAACGTATAACGTATAACGTGTAACGAAGAACGTATAACGAATAACGTATAACGTATAACGTGTAACGTATAACGTGTAACGTATAACGTGTAACGTATAACGTATAACGTATAACGTATAACGTATAACGTATAACGTATAACGTATAACGTATAACGTATAACGTATAACGCATAACGTATATCCTATAACGCATAACGTATAACGTATAACGTGTAACGAAGAACGTATAACGAATAACGTATAACGTATATCCTATAACGCATAACGTATATCCTATAACGCATAACGTATAACGTATAACGTGTAACGAAGAACGTATAACGAATAACGTATAACGTATATCGTATAACGTATATCGTATAACGTATAACGTATAACGTATAACGTATAACGTATAACGTATAACGTATAACGTATAACGTATAACGTATAACGTATAACGTATATCGTATAACGTATAACGTATGACGTATAACGTATATCGTATAACGTATATCGTATAACGTATAACGTATAACGTATAACGTATGACGTCTAACGTATAACGTATAACGTATAACGTATAACGTATAACGTATAACGTATAACGTATAACGTATAACGTATAACGTATAACGTATAACGTATAACGTATAACGTATAACGTATAACGTATAACGTATAACGTTTAACGTATAACGTATAATGTCAAACGTATAACGAAGAACGTATAACGAATAACGTATAACGTATATCGTATAACGTATAACGTATAACGTATAACGTGTAACGTATAACGTATAACGTATAACGTATAACGTATAACGTATAACGTATAACGTATAACGTATAACGTATAACGTATAACGTATGACGTCTAACGTATAACGTATAACGTATAACGTATAACGTATAACGTATAACGTATAACGTATAACGTATAACGTATAACGTATAACGTATAACGTATAACGTATAACGTATAACGTATAACGTATAACGTATAACGTATAACGTTTAACGTATAACGTATAATGTCAAACGTATAACGTAGAACGTATAACGTATAACGTATAACGTATAACGTATAACGTATAACGTATAACGTATAACGTATAACGTATAACGTATAACGTATAACGTATAACGTTTAACGTATAACGTATGACGTATTACATATTACGTATAACGTATAACGTATCACGTATAACGTATAACGTATAACGTATAACGTATAACGTATAACGTATAACGTACAACGTATAACGTATAACGTATAAAGTATAACGTATAACGTATAACGTATAGCATGTAACGGATAACGTATAACGTATAACGTATAACGTATAACGTATAACGTATAACGTATAACGTATAACGTATAACGTATAACGTATAACGTATAACGTATAACGTATAACGTATAACGTATAACGTATAACGTATAACGTATAACGTATAACGTATAACGTATAACGTATAACGTATAACGTATAACGTATAACGTATAACGTATAACGTATAACGTATAACGTATAACGTATAACGTATAACGTATAACGTATAACGTATAGCATGTAACGTATAACGTATAGCGTATAACGTATAACGTTTAACGTATAACGTATAACGTATAACGTATAACGTATAACGTATAACGTATAACGTATAACGTATAACGTATAACGTATAACGTATAACGTATAACGTATAACGTATTACGTATAACGTATAACGTATAACGTATAACGTATAACATATAACGTATGACGTATCACGTATAAGGTATGACCTATACCGTATAACGTATAACGTATATCCTATAACGCATAACGCATAGCGTATAACGTATAACGAATAACGTATAACGTATAAAGTATAACGTATAACGTATAACGTATAACGTGTAACGAAGAACGTATAACGAATAACGTATAACGTATAACGTGTAACGTATAACGTGTAACGTATAACGTGTAACGTATAACGTATAACGTATAACGTATAACGTATAACGTATAACGTATAACGTATAACGTATAACGTATAACGTATAACGCATAACGTATATCCTATAACGCATAACGTATAACGTATAACGTGTAACGAAGAACGTATAACGAATAACGTATAACGTATATCCTATAACGCATAACGTATATCCTATAACGCATAACGTATAACGTATAACGTGTAACGAAGAACGTATAACGAATAACGTATAACGTATATCGTATAACGTATATCGTATAACGTATAACGTATAACGTATAACGTATAACGTATAACGTATAACGTATAACGTATAACGTATAACGTATAACGTATAACGTATAACGTATAACGAATAACGTGAAACGAATAACGCATAACGAAGAACGTATAACGAATAACGTATAACGTATAACGTGTAACGTATAACGTGTAACGTATAACGTGTAACGTATAACGCATAACGTATAACGTATATCGTATAACGTATATCGTATAACGTATATCCTATAACGCATAACGAATAGCGTATAACGTATAACGAATAACGTATAACGTATAACGTATAACGTAAAACGTATAATATATAACGTATAACGTGTAACGTATAACGTATAACGTATAACGTATAACGTATAACATATAACGTTTGACGTATCACGTATAAGGTATGACCTATAACGTATAACGTATAACGTATATCCTATAACGCATAACGTATATCCTATAACGCATAACGCATAGCGTATAACGTATAACGAACAACGTATAACGTATAACGTATAACGTATAACTTGTAACGAAAAACGTATAACGAATAACGTAAAACGTATGACGCATTACATATTACGTATAACGTATAACGTATAACGTATAACGTATAACGTATAACGTATAACGTATAACGTATAACGTATAACGTATAACGTATAACGTATAACGTATAACGTATAACGTATAACGTATAACGTATAACGTATAACGTATAACGTATATCGTATAACGTATAACGTATAACGTATAACGTATAACGTATAACGTATAACGTATAACGTATAACGTATAACGTATAACGTATAACGTATAACGTATAACGTATAACGTATAACGTATAACGTATAACGTATAACGTATAACGTATATCCTATAACGCATAACGTATATCCTATAACGCATAACGTATATCCTATAACGCATAACGCATAGCGTATAACGTATAACGAACAACGTATAACGTATAACGTATAACGTATAACGTATAACGTATAACGTATAACGTATAACGTATAACGTATAACGTATAACGTATAACGTATAACATATAACGTATAACGTATCACGTATAAGGTATGACCTATAACGTATAACGTATAACATATATCCTGTAACGCATAACGTATATCCTATAACGCATAACGCATACCGTATAACGTATAACGTATAACGTATAACGTATAACGTATAAAGTATAACGTAGAATGTATAATGTTTAACGTATAACGTATAACGTATAACGTATAACGTACAACGTATAACGTATAACATATAACGTATCACGTATCACGTATAAGGTATGACCTATACCGTATAACGTATAACGTATATCCTATAACGCATAACGTATATCCTATAACGCATAACGCATAGCGTATAACGTATAACGAACAACGTATAACGTATAACGTATAACGTATAACGTATAACGTATAACGTATAACGTGTAACGAAGAACGTATAACGAATAACGTAAAACGTATTACGTATTACATATTTCGTATAACGTATAACGTATAACGTATGACGTATTACATATTACGTATAACGTATAACGTATCACGTATAACGTATAACGTATAACGTATAACGTATAACTTGTAACGAAAAACGTGTAACGAATAACGTAAAACGTATGACGCATTACATATTACGTATAACGTATAACGTGTAACGTATAACGTATAACGTATAACGTATAACGTATAACGAATAACGTAAAACGTATAACGCATAACGTATAACGTATAACGTGTAACGAAGAACGTATAACGAATAACGTATAACGTATAACGTGTAACGTATAACGTGTAACGTATAACGTGTAACGTATAACGTATAACGTATAACGTATAACGTATAACGTATAACGTATAACGTATAACGTATAACGTATAACGTATAACATATAACGTATGACGTATCACGTATAAGGTATGACCTATACCGTATAACGTATAACGTATATCCTATAACGCATAACGCATAGCGTATAACGTATAACGAATAACGTATAACGTATAAAGTATAACGTATAACGTATAACGTATAACGTGTAACGAAGAACGTATAACGAATAACGTATAACGTATAACGTGTAACGTATAACGTGTAACGTATAACGTGTAACGTATAACGTATAACGTATAACGTATAACGTATAACGTATAACGTATAACGTATAACGTATAACGTATAACGTATAACGCATAACGTATATCCTATAACGCATAACGTATAACGTATAACGTGTAACGAAGAACGTATAACGAATAACGTATAACGTATATCCTATAACGCATAACGTATATCCTATAACGCATAACGTATAACGTATAACGTGTAACGAAGAACGTATAACGAATAACGTATAACGTATATCGTATAACGTATATCGTATAACGTATAACGTATAACGTATAACGTATAACGTATAACGTATAACGTATAACGTATAACGTATAACGTATAACGTATAACGTATAACGTATAACGAATAACGTGAAACGAATAACGCATAACGAAGAACGTATAACGAATAACGTATAACGTATAACGTGTAACGTATAACGTGTAACGTATAACGTGTAACGTATAACGCATAACGTATAACGTATATCGTATAACGTATATCGTATAACGTATATCCTATAACGCATAACGCATAGCGTATAACGTATAACGAATAACGTATAACGTATAACGTATAACGTATAACGTATAACGTATAACGTGTAACGAAGAACGTATAACGAATAACGTATAACGTATAACGTGTAACGTATAATGTGTAACGTATAACGTGTAACGTATAACGTATAACGTATAACGTATAACGTATAACGTATATCGTATAACGTATATCGTATAACGCATAACGTATAACGTATAACGTATACCCTATGACGTATAACGTATAACGTATAACGTATAACGTATAACGTATAACGTATAACGTATAACGTATAACGTATAACGTATAACGTATAACGTATAACGTATAACGTATAACGTATAACGTATAACGTATAACGTATAACGTATAACGTATAACGTATAACGTATAACGTATAACGTATAACGTATAACGTATAACGTATAACGTATAACGTATAACGTATACCGTATAACGTATAACGTATATCCTATAACGCATAACGTATATCCTATAACGCATAACGTATATCCTATAACGCATAACGCATAGCGTATAACGTATAACGAACAACGTATAACGTATAACGTATAACGTATAACGTATAACGTATAACGTATAACGTATAACGTATAACGTATAACGTATAACGTATAACGTATAACATATAACGTATAACGTATCACGTATAAGGTATGACCTATAACGTATAACGTATAACATATATCCTGTAACGCATAACGTATATCCTATAACGCATAACGCATACCGTATAACGTATAACGTATAACGTAAAACGTATAATATATAACGTATAACGTGTAACGTATAACGTATAACGTATAACGTATAACGTATAACGTATACCCTATGACGTATAACGTATAACGTATAACGTATAACGTATAACGTATAACGTATAACGTATAACGTATAACGTATAACGTATAACGTATAACGTATAACGTATAACGTATAACGTATAACGTATAACGTATAACGTATAACATATAACGTATGACGTATCACGTATAAGGTATGACCTATAACGTATAACGTATAACGTATATCCTGTAACGCATAACGTATATCCTATAACGCATAACGCATAGCGTATAACGTATAACGTATAACGTAAAACGTATAATATATAACGTATAACGTGTAACGTATAACGTATAACGTATAACGTATAACGTATAACGTATAACGTATAACATATAACGTTTGACGTATCACGTATAAGGTATGACCTATAACGTATAACGTATAACGTATATCCTATAACGCATAACGTATATCCTATAACGCATAACGCATAGCGTATAACGTATAACGAACAACGTATAACGTATAACGTATAACGTATAACTTGTAACGAAAAACGTATAACGAATAACGTAAAACGTATGACGCATTACATATTACGTATAACGTATAACGTATAACGTATAACGTATAACGTATAACGTATAACGTATAACGTATAACGTATAACGTATAACGTATAACGTATAACGTATAACGTATAACGTATAACGTATAACGTATAACGTATAACGTATAACGTATAACGTATATCGTATAACGTATAACGTATAACGTATAACGTATAACGTATAACGTATAACGTATAACGTATAACGTATAACGTATAACGTATAACGTATAACGTATAACGTATAACGTATAACGTATAACGTATAACGTATAACGTATAACGTATAACGTATAACGTATAACTTGTAACGAAAAACGTGTAACGAATAACGTAAAATCTATGACGCATTACATATTACGTATAACGTATAACGTGTAACGTATAACGTATAACGTATAACGTATAACGTATAACGAATAACGTAAAACGTATAACGTATAACGTATAACGTATAACGTATAACGTATAACGTATAACGTATAACGTATAACATATAACGTATGACGTATCACGTATAAGGTATGACCTATAACGTATAACGTATAATGTATATCCTGTAACGCATAACGTATATCCTATAACGCATAACGCATAACATATAACGTATGACGTATCACGTATAAGGTATGACCTATAACGTATAACGTATAATGTATATCCTGTAACGCATAACGTATATCCTATAACGCATAACGCATAGCGTATAACGTATAACGTATAACGTAAAACGTATAACATATAACGTATAACGTGTAACGTATAACGTATAACGTATAACGTATAACGTATAACGTATACCCTATGACGTATAACGTATAACGTATAACGTATAACGTATAACGTATAACGTATAACGTATAACGTATAACGTATAACGTATAACGTATAAAGTATAACGTAGAACGTATAATGTTTAACGTATAACGTATAACGTATAACGTATAACGTACAACGTATAACGTATAACATATAACGTATCACGTATCACGTATAAGGTATGACCTATACCGTATAACGTATAACGTATATCCTATAACGCATAACGTATATCCTATAACGCATAACGCATAGCGTATAACGTATAACGAACAACGTATAACGTATAACGTATAACGTATAACGTATAACGTATAACGTATAACGTGTAACGAAGAACGTATAACGAATAACGTAAAACGTATTACGTATTACATATTTCGTATAACGTATAACGTATAACGTATGACGTATTACATATTACGTATAACGTATAACGTATCACGTATAACGTATAACGTATAACGTATAACGTATAACTTGTAACGAAAAACGTGTAACGAATAACGTAAAACGTATGACGCATTACATATTACGTATAACGTATAACGTGTAACGTATAACGTATAACGTATAACGTATAACGTATAACGAATAACGTAAAACGTATAACGCATAACGTATAACGTATAACGTGTAACGAAGAACGTATAACGAATAACGTATAACGTATAACGTGTAACGTATAACGTGTAACGTATAACGTGTAACGTATAACGTATAACGTATAACGTATAACGTATAACGTATAACGTATAACGTATAACGTATAACGTATAACGTATAACATATAACGTATGACGTATCACGTATAAGGTATGACCTATACCGTATAACGTATAACGTATAACCTATAACGCATAACGCATAGCGTATAACGTATAACGAATAACGTATAACGTATAACGTATAACGTATAACGTATAACGTATAACGTGTAACGAAGAACGTATAACGAATAACGTATAACGTATAACGTGTAACGTATAACGTGTAACGTATAACGTGTAACGTATAACGTATAACGTATAACGTATAACGTATAACGTATAACGTATAACGTATAACGTATAACGTATAACGTATAACGCATAACGTATATCCTATAACGCATAACGTATAACGTATAACGTGTAACGAAGAACGTATAACGAATAACGTATAACGTATATCCTATAACGCATAACGTATATCCTATAACGCATAACGTATAACGTATAACGTGTAACGAAGAACGTATAACGAATAACGTATAACGTATAACGTGTAACGTATAACGTGTAACGTATAACGTGTAACGTATAACGTATAACGTATAACGTATAACGTATAACGTATATCGTATAACGTATATCGTATAACGCATAACGTATAACGTATAACGTATACCCTATGACGTATAACGTATAACGTATAACGTATAACGTATAACGTATAACGTATAACGTATAACGTATAACGTATAACGTATAACGTATAACGTATAACGTATAACGTATAACGTATAACGTATAACGTATAACGTATAACGTATAACGTATAACGTATAACGTATAACGTATAACGTATAACGTATAACGTATAACGTATAACGTATAACGTATAACGTATAACGTATAACGTATAACGTATAACGTATAACGAATAACGTAAAACGTATAACGTATAACGTATAACGTATAACGTATCACGTATAAGGTATGACCTATACCGTATAACGTATAACGTATATCCTATAACGCATAACGTATATCCTATAACGCATAACGTATATCCTATAACGCATAACGCATAGCGTATAACGTATAACGAATAACGTATAACGTATAACGTATAACGTGTAACATATAACGTATAACGCATAACGTATAACGTATAACGTATAACGTATAACGTATAACGTATAACGTATAACGTATAACGTATAACGTATAACGTATAACGTATAACGTATAACGTATAACGTATAACGTATAACGTATAACGTATAACGTATAACGTATAACGTATAACGTATAACGTATAACGTATAACGTATAACGTATAACGTATAACGTATAACGTATAACGTATAACGTATAACGTATAACGTATAACTTGTAACGAAAAACGTGTGACGAATAACGTAAAACGTATGACGCATTACATATTACGTATAACGTATAACGTGTAACGTATAACGTATAACGTATAACGAATAACGTAAAACGTATAACGCATAACGTATAACGTATAACGTGTAACGAAGAACGTATAACGAATAAAGTATAACGTATATCGTATAACGTATAACGTATAACGTATAACGTGGATCGTATAACTTATGACGTATAACTTATAACGTATAACGTATAACGTATAACTTGTAACGAAAAACGTATAACGAATAACGTAAAACGTATGACGCATTACATATTACGTATAACGTATAACGTGTAACGTATAACGTATAACGTATCACGAATAACGTAAAACGTATATCGCATAACGTATAACGTATAACGTGTAACGAAGAACTTATAACGAATAACGTAAAACGTATTACGTATTGCATATTTCGTATAACGTATAACGTGGATCGTATAACTTATGACGTATAACTTATAACGTATAACGTATAACGTATAACTTGTAACGAAAAACGTATAACGAATAACGTAAAACGTATGACGCATTACATATTACGTATAACGTATAACGTGTAACGTATAACGTATAACGTATAACGTATAACGTATAACGTATAACGTATAACGTATAACGTATAACGAATAACGTGAAACGAATAACGCATAACGTATAACGCATAACGTATAACGTATAACGTATACCCTATGACGTATAACGTATAACATATAACGTATAACGTATAACGTATAACGTGTAACGTATAACGTGTAACGTATAACGTGTAACGTATAACGTATAACGTATAACGTGTAACGTATAACGTGTAACGTATAACGTGTAACGCATAACGTGTAACGTATAAAGTATAACGTATAACGTATAACGTATAACGTACAGCGTATAACGTATAACGTATAACGTATAACGTATAACGTATAACGCATAACGTATAACGTATAACGTATAGCCTATAACGTATAACGTATAACGTATAACGTATAACGTATAACGTATAACGTACAGCGTATAACGTATAACGTATAACGTATAACGTATAACGTATAACGCATAACGTATAACGTATAACGTATAGCCTATAACGTATAACGTATAAGGAATAACGTATAACGTATATCGTATAACGTATAACGTATAACGTATAACGTATGACGTATAACGTATATCGTATAACGTATATCGTATAACGTATAACGTATAACGTATAACGTATAACGTATGACGTCTAACGTATAACGTATAACGTATAACGTATAACGTATAACGTATAACGTATAACGTATAACGTATAACGTATAACGTATAACGTATAACGTATAACGTATAACGTATAACGTATAACGTATAACGTACAGCGTATAACGTATAACGTATAACGTATAACGTATAACGTATAACGCATAACGTATAACGTATAACGTATAGCCTATAACGTATAACGTATAAGGAATAACGTATAACGTATATCGTATAACGTATAACGTATAACGTATAACGTATGACGTATAACGTATATCGTATAACGTATATCGTATAACGTATAACGTATAACGTATAACGTATAACGTATGACGTCTAACGTATAACGTATAACGTATAACGTATAACGTATAACGTATAACGTATAACGTATAACGTATAACGTATAACGTATAACGTATAACGTATAACGTATAACGTATAACGTATAACGTATAACGTATAGCCTATAACGTATAACGTATAATGTCAAACGTATAACGTAGAACGTATAACGTATGACGTATTACATATTACGTATAACGTATAACGTATCACGTATAACGTATAACGTATAACGTATAACGCATAACGTATAACGTATAACGTATAGCCTATAACGTATAACGTATAAGGAATAACGTATAACGTATATCGTATAACGTATAACGTATAACGTATAACGTATAACGTATAACGTATAACGTATATCGTATAACGTGTAACGTATAACGTGTAACGTATAACGTGTAACGTATAACGTGTAACGTATAACGTGTAACGTATAACGTGTAACGTATAACGTGTAACGCATAACGTGTAACGTATAAAGCATAACGTATAACGTATAACGTATAACGTATAGCATGTAACGTATAACGTATAACGTATAACGTATAACGTATAACGTATAACGTATAACGTATAACATATAACGTATGACGTATCACGTATAAGGTATGACCTATAACGTATAACGTATAACGTATATCCTGTAACGCATAACGTATATCCTATAACGCATAACGCATAGCGTATAACGTATAACGTATAACGTAAAACGTATAATATATAACGTATAACGTGTAACGTATAACGTATAACGTATAGCGTATAAAGTATAACGTATAACGTATAACGTATAACGTATAACGTATAACGTATAACGTATAACATATAACGTTTGACGTATCACGTATAAGGTATGACCTATAACGTATAACGTATAACGTATATCCTATAACGCATAACGTATATCCTATAACGCATAACATATAGCGTATAACGTATAACGAACAACGTATAACGTATAACGTATAACGTATAACTTGTAACGAAAAACGTATAACGAATAACGTAAAACGTATGACGCATTACATATTACGTATAACGTATAACGTATAACGTATAACGTATAACGTATAACGTATAACGTATAACGTATAACGTATAACGTATAACGTATAACGTGTAACGAAGAACGTATAACGAATAACGTATAACGTATAACGTGTAACGTATAACGTGTAACGTATAACGTGTAACGTATAACGTATAACGTATAACGTATAACGTATAACGTATAACGTATAACGTATAACGTATAACGTATGACGTATAACGCATAACGTATATCCTATAACGCATAACGTATAACGTATAACGTGTAACGAAGAACGTATAACGAATAACGTATAACGTATATCCTATAACGCATAACGTATATCCTATAACGCATAACGTATAACGTATAACGTGTAACGAAGAACGTATAACGAATAACGTATAACGTATAACGTGTAACGTATAACGTGTAACGTATAACGTGTAACGTATAACGTGTAACGAAGAACGTATAACGAATAACGTATAACGTATAACGTGTAACGTATAACGTGTAACGTATAACGTGTAACGTATAACGTATAACGTATAACGTATAACGTATAACGTATATCGTATAACGTATATCGTATAACGCATAACGTATAACGTATAACGTATACCCTATGACGTATAACGTATAACGTATAACGTATAACGTATAACGTATAACGTATAACGTATAACGTATAACGTATAACGTATAACGTATAAAGTATAACGTATAACGTATAACGTATAACGTATAACGTATAACGTATAACGTATAACGTATAACGTATAACGTATAACGTATAAAGTATAACGTATAACGTATAACGTATAACGTATAACGTATAACGTATAACGTATAACGTATAACGTATAACGTATAACGAATAACGTAAAACGTATAACGTATAACGTATAACGTATAACGTATCACGTATAAGGTATGACCTATACCGTATAACGTATAACGTATATCCTATAACGCATAACGTATATCCGATAACGCATAACGTATATCCTATAACGCATAACGCATAGCGTATAACGTATAACGAACAACGTATAACGTATAACGTATAACGTATAACGTATAACGTATAACGTATAACGTATAACGTATAACGTATAACGTATAACGTATAACGTATAACGTATAACATATAACGTATAACGTATCACGTATAAGGTATGACCTATAACGTATAACGTATAACATATATCCTGTAACGCATAACGTATACCCTATAACGCATAACGCATACCGTATAACGTATAACGTATAACGTAAAACGTATAATATATAACGTATAACGTGTAACGTATAACGTATAACGTATAACGTATAACGTATAACGTATACCCTATGACGTATAACGTATAACGTATAACGTATAACGTATAACGTATAACGTATAACGTATAACGTATAACGTATAACGTATAACGTATAACGTATAAAGTATAACGTATAACGTATAACGTATAACGTATATCGTATAACGTATAGCGTATAACGTATAACGTATAACATATAACGTATGACGTATCACGTATAAGGTATGACCTATACCGTATAACGTATAACGTATATCCTATAACGAATAACGTATATCCTATAACGCATAACGCATAGCGTATAACGTATAACGAATAACGTATAACGTATAACGTATAACGTGTAACATATAACGTATAACGCATAACGCATAACGTATAACGTATAACGTATAACGTATAACGTATAACGTATAACGTATAACGTATAACGTATAACGTATAACGTATAACGTATAACGTATAACGTATAACGTATAACGTATAACGTATAACGTATAACGTATAACGTATAACGTATAACGTATAACGTATAACGTATAACGTATAACGTATAACGTATAACGTATAACGTATAACGTATAACGTATAACGTATAACGTATAACGTATAACGTATAACGTATAACGTATAACTTGTAACGAAAAACGTGTGACGAATAACGTAAAACGTATGACGCATTACATATTACGTATAACGTATAACGTGTAACGTATAACGTATAACGTATAACGAATAACGTAAAACGTATAACGCATAACGTATAACGTATAACGTGTAACGAAGAACGTATAACGAATAAAGTATAACGTATATCGTATAACGTATAACGTATAACGTATAACGTGGATCGTATAACTTATGACGTATAACTTATAACGTATAACGTATAACGTATAACTTGTAACGAAAAACGTATAACGAATAACGTAAAACGTATGACGCATTACATATTACGTATAACGTATAACGTGTAACGTATAACGTATAACGTATCACGAATAACGTAAAACGTATATCGCATAACGTATAACGTATAACGTGTAACGAAGAACTTATAACGAATAACGTAAAACGTATTACGTATTGCATATTTCGTATAACGTATAACGTGGATCGTATAACTTATGACGTATAACTTATAACGTATAACGTATAACGTATAACTTGTAACGAAAAACGTATAACGAATAACGTAAAACGTATGACGCATTACATATTACGTATAACGTATAACGTGTAACGTATAACGTATAACGTATAACGTATAACGTATAACGTATAACGTATAACGTATAACGTATAACGAATAACGTGAAACGAATAACGCATAACGTATAACGCATAACGTATAACGTATAACGTATACCCTATGACGTATAACGTATAACATATAACGTATAACGTATAACGTATAACGTATATCGTATAACGTACATCGTATAACGTATAACGTATAACGTATAACGTATAACGCATAACGTATAACGTATAACGTATAACGTATAACGTATAACGTGTAACGTAAAACGTATAACGTATAACGTATAACGTATAACGTATAACGTATAACGTATAACGTATAACGAATAACGTGAAACGAATAACGCATAACGTATAACGCATAACGTATAACGTATAACGTATACCCTATGACGTATAACGTATAACATATAACGTATAACGTATAACGTATAACGTATAACGTATAACGCATAACGTATAACGTATAACGTATAACGTATAACGTATAACGTATAACGTATAACGTATAACGTATAACGTATAACGTATATCGTATAACGTGTAACGTATAACGTGTAACGTATAACGTGTAACGTATAACGTGTAACGTATAACGTGTAACGTATAACGTGTAACGTATAACGTGTAACGCATAACGTGTAACGTATAAAGTATAACGTATAACGTATAACGTATAACGTATAGCATGTAACGTATAACGTATAACGCATAACGTATAACGTATAACGTATAACGTATAACGTATAACGTATAACGTATAACGTATAACGTATAACGTACAGCGTATAACGTATAACGTATAACGTATAACGTATAACGTATAACGCATAACGTATAACGTATAACGTATAGCCTATAACGTATAACGTATAAGGAATAACGTATAACGTATATCGTATAACGTATAACGTATAACGTATAACGTATGACGTATAACGTATATCGTATAACGTATATCGTATAACGTATAACGTATAACGTATAACGTATAACGTATGACGTCTAACGTATAACGTATAACGTATAACGTATAACGTATAACGTATAACGTATAACGTATAACGTATAACGTATAACGTATAACGTATAACGTATAACGTATAACGTATAACGTATAACGTATAACGTATAGCCTATAACGTATAACGTATAATGTCAAACGTATAACGTAGAACATATAACGTATAACGTATAACGTATAACGTATAACGTATAACGTATAACGTATAACGTATAACGTATAACGTATAACGTATAACGTATAACGTATAACGTATAACGTATAACGTATAACGTATAACGTATAACGTATAACGTATGACGTATTACATATTACGTATAACGTATAACGTATCACGTATAACGTATAACGTATAACGTATAACGTATATCGTATAACGTATAACGTATAACGTATAACGTATAACGTATAACGTATAACGTATAACGTATATCGTATAACGTGTAACGTATAACGTGTAACGTATAACGTGTAACGTATAACGTGTAACGTATAACGTGTAACGTATAACGTGTAACGTATAACGTGTAACGCATAACGTGTAACGTATAAAGCATAACGTATAACGTATAACGTATAACGTATAGCATGTAACGTATAACGTATAACGTATAACGTATAACGTATAACGTATAACGTATAACGTATAACATATAACGTATGACGTATCACGTATAAGGTATGACCTATAACGTATAACGTATAACGTATATCCTGTAACGCATAACGTATATCCTATAACGCATAACGCATAGCGTATAACGTATAACGTATAACGTAAAACGTATAATATATAACGTATAACGTGTAACGTATAACGTATAACGTATAGCGTATAAAGTATAACGTATAACGTATAACGTATAACGTATAACGTATAACGTATAACGTATAACATATAACGTTTGACGTATCACGTATAAGGTATGACCTATAACGTATAACGTATAACGTATATCCTATAACGCATAACGTATATCCTATAACGCATAACGCATAGCGTATAACGTATAACGAACAACGTATAACGTATAACGTATAACGTATAACTTGTAACGAAAAACGTATAACGAATAACGTAAAACGTATGACGCATTACATATTACGTATAACGTATAACGTATAACGTATAACGTATAACGTATAACGTATAACGTATAACGTATAACGTATAACGTATAACGTATAGCGTATAACGTATAACGTATAACGTATAACGTATAACGTATAACGTATAACGTATAACGTATAACGTATAACGTATAACGTATAACGTATAACGTATAACGTATAACGTATAACGTATAACGTATAACGTATAACGTATAACGTATAACGTATAACGTATAACGTATAACGTATAACGTATAACGTATAACGTATAACGTATAACGTATAACGTATAACGTATAACGTATAACTTGTAACGAAAAACGTGTAACGAATAACGTAAAATCTATGACCGCATTACATATTACGTATAACGTATAACGTGTAACGTATAACGTATAACGTATAACGTATAACGTATAAAGAATAACGTAAAACGTATAACGCATAACGTATAACGTATAACGTGTAACGAAGAACGTATAACGAATAACGTATAACGTATAACGTGTAACGTTTAACGTGTAACGTATAACGTGTAACGTATAACGTATAACGTATAACGTATAACGTATAACGTATAACGTATAACGTATAACGTATAACATATAACGTATGACGTATCACGTATAAGGTATGACCTATAACGTATAACGTATAATGTATATCCTGTAACGCATAACGTATATCCTATAACGCATAACGCATAGCGTATAACGTATAACGTATAACGTAAAACGTATAACATATAACGTATAACGTGTAACGTATAACGTATAACGTATAACGTATAACGTATAACGTATACCCTATGACGTATAACGTATAACGTATAACGTATAACGTATAACGTATAACGTATAACGTATAACGTATAACGTATAACGTATAACGTATAAAGTATAACGTAGAACGTATAATGTTTAACGTATAACGTATAACGTATAACGTATAACGTACAACGTATAACGTATAACATATAACGTATCACGTATCACGTATAAGGTATGACCTATACCGTATAACGTATAACGTATATCCTATAACGCATAACGTATATCCTATAACGCATAACGCATAGCGTATAACGTATAACGAACAACGTATAACGTATAACGTATAACGTATAACGTATAACGTATAACGTATAACGTGTAACGAAGAACGTATAACGAATAACGTAAAACGTATTACGTATTACATATTTCGTATAACGTATAACGTATAACGTATGACGTATTACATATTACGTATAACGTATAACGTATCACGTATAACGTATAACGTATAACGTATAGCGTATAACTTGTAACGAAAAACGTGTAACGAATAACGTATAACCTATGACGTATAACATATAACGTATAACGTATAACTAATAACGTATAACGTATAACGAATATCGTAGAACGTATAACGCATAACGTATAACGTATAACGTATAACGTATAACGTATAACGTATAACTTATGACGTATAGCGTATAACGTATAGCGTATAACGTATAACGAATAACGTATAACGTATAACGTATAACGTATAACGTATAACGTATAACGTGTAACGAAGAACGTATAACGAATAACGTATAACGTATAACGTGTAACGTATAACGTGTAACGTATAACGTGTAACGTATAACGTATAACGTATAACGTATAACGTATAACGTATATCGTATAACGTATATCGTATAACGCATAACGTATAACGTATAACGTATACCCTATGACGTATAACGTATAACGTATAACGTATAACGTATAACGTATAACGTATAACGTATAACGTATAACGTATAACGTATAACGTATAACGTATAACGTATAACGTATAACGTATAACGTATAACGTATAACGTATAACGTATAACGTATAACGTATAACGTATAACGTATAACGTAAAACGTATAACGTATAACGTATAACGTATAACGTATCACGTATAAGGTATGACCTATACCGTATAACGTATAACGTATATCCTATAACGCATAACGTATATCCTATAACGCATAACGTATATCCTATAACGCATAACGCATAGCGTATAACGTATAACGAACAACGTATAACGTATAACGTATAACGTATAACGTATAACGTATAACGTATAACGTATAACGTATAACGTATAACGTATAACGTATAACGTATAACATATAACGTATAACGTATCACGTATAAGGTATGACCTATAACGTATAACGTATAACATATATCCTGTAACGCATAACGTATATCCTATAACGCATAACGCATACCGTATAACGTATAACGTATAACGTAAAACGTATAATATATAACGTATAACGTGTAACGTATAACGTATAACGTACAACGTATAACGTATAACGTATACCGTATGACGTATAACGTATAACGTATAACGTATAACGTATAACGTATAACGTATAACGTATAACGTATAACGTATAACGTATAACGTATAACGTATAACGTATAAAGTATAACGTATAACGTATAACGTATAACGTATATCGTATAACGTATAACGTATAACGTATAACGTATAACATATAACGTATGACGTATCACGTATAAGGTATGACCTATACCGTATAACGTATAACGTATATCCTATAACGAATAACGTATATCCTATAACGCATAACGCATAGCGTATAACGTATAACGAATAACGTATAACGTATAACGTATAACGTGTAACATATAACGTATAACGCATAACGTATAACGTATAACGTATAACGTATAACGTATAACGTATAACGTATAACGTATAACGTATAACGTATAACGTATAACGTATAACGTATAACGTATAACGTATAACGTATAACGTATAACGTATAACGTATAACGTATAACGTATAACGTATAACGTATAACGTATAACGTATAACGTATAACGTATAACGTATAACGTATAACGTATAACGTATAACGTATAACGTATAACGTATAACGTATAACGTATAACGTATAACTTGTAACGAAAAACGTGTGACGAATAACGTAAAACGTATGACGCATTACATATTACGTATAACGTATAACGTGTAACGTATAACGTATAACGTATAACGAATAACGTAAAACGTATAACGCATAACGTATAACGTATAACGTGTAACGAAGAACGTATAACGAATAAAGTATAACGTATATCGTATAACGTATAACGTATAACGTATAACGTGGATCGTATAACTTATGACGTATAACTTATAACGTATAACGTATAACGTATAACTTGTAACGAAAAACGTATAACGAATAACGTAAAACGTATGACGCATTACATATTACGTATAACGTATAACGTGTAACGTATAACGTGTAACGTATCACGAATAACGTAAAACGTATATCGCATAACGTATAACGTATAACGTGTAACGAAGAACTTATAACGAATAACGTAAAACGTATTACGTATTGCATATTTCGTATAACGTATAACGTGGATCGTATAACTTATGACGTATAACTTATAACGTATAACGTATAACGTATAACTTGTAACGAAAAACGTATAACGAATAACGTAAAACGTATGACGCATTACATATTACGTATAACGTATAACGTGTAACGTATAACGTATAACGTATAACGTATAACGTATAACGTATAACGTATAACGTATAACGTATAACGAATAACGTGAAACGAATAACGCATAACGTATAACGCATAACGTATAACGTATAACGTATACCCTATGACGTATAACGTATAACATATAACGTATAACGTATAACGTATAACGTATATCGTATAACGTACATCGTATAACGTATAACGTATAACGTATAACGTATAACGCATAACGTATAACGTATAACGTATAACGTATAACGTATAACGTGTAACGTAAAACGTATAACGTATAACGTATAACGTATAACGTATAACGTATAACGTATAACGTATAACGAATAACGTGAAACGAATAACGCATAACGTATAACGCATAACGTATAACGTATAACGTATACCCTATGACGTATAACGTATAACATATAACGTATAACGTATAACGTATAACGTATAACGTATAACGTATAACGTATAACGTATAACGTATAACGTATAACGTATAACGTGTAACGTATAACGTGTAACGTATAACGTGTAACGTATAACGTATTACGTATAACGTATAACGTATAACGTATAACGTATAACGTATAACGTATAACGTATAACGTATAACGTATAACGTATAACGTATAACGTATAACGTATAACGTATAACATATAACGTATGACGTATCACGTATAAGGTATGACCTATACCGTATAACGTATAACGTATATCCTATAACGCATAACGTATATCCTATAACGCATAACGCATAGCGTATAACGTATAACGAATAACGTATAACGTATAACGTATAACGTATAACGTATAACGTATAACGTATAACGTATAACGTATAACGTATAACGTATAACGTATAACGTATAACGTATAACGTATAACGTATAACGTATAACGTATAACGTATAACGTATAACGTATAACGTATAACGTATAACGTATAACGTATAACGTATAACGTATAACGTATAACGTGTAACGTATAACGTGTAACGTATAACGTATAACGTATAACGTATAACGTATAACGTATAACGTATAACGTATAACGTATAACGTATAACGTATAACGTATAACGTATAACGTATAACGTATAACGTATATCGTATAGCCTATAACGTATAACGTATAACGAATAACGTATAACGTATATCGTATAACGTATAACGCATAACGTATAACGTATAACGTATGACGTATAACGTATATCGTATAACGTATCACGTATAACGTATTACGAATAACGTGTAACGTATAACGTATGACGTATAACGTACAACGTATAACGTATAACGTATAACGTATAACGTATAACGTATAACGTATATCGTATGACGTACAACGTATAACGTATCACGTATAACGTATAACGAATAACGTGTAACGTATAACGTATGACGTATAACGTATAACGTATAACGTATAACGTATAACGTATAACGTATAACGTATAACGTATAACGTATAACGTAAAACGCATAACGTATAACGTATAACGTGTAACGAAGAACGTATAACGAATAACGTAAAACGTATTACGTATTACATATTTCGTATAACGTATAACGTATAACGAATGACGTATAACGTATAACGTATAACGTATAACGTATAACGTATAACGTATAACGTATAACGTGTAACGTATAACGTGTAACGTATAACGTGTAACGTATAACGTATAACGTATAACGTATAACGTATAACGTATAACGTATAACGTATAACGTATAACATATAACGTATAACGTATAACGTATAACGTATAACGTATAACGTATAACGTGTAACGTATAACGTGTAACGTATAACGTATAACGTATAACGTATAACATATAACGTATGACGTATCACGTATAAGGTATGACCTATACCGTATAACGTATAACGTATATCCTATAACGCATAACGTATATCCTATAACGCATAACGCATAGCGTATAACGTATAACGAATAACGTATAACGTATAACGTATAACGTATAACGTATAACGTATAACGTATAACGTATAACGTATAACGTATAACGTATAACGTATAACGTATAACGTATAACGTATAACGTATAACGTATAACGTATAACGTATAACTTGTAACGAAAAACGTGTAACGAATAACGTAAAACGTATGACGCATTACATATTACGTATAACGTATAACGTGTAACGTATAACGTATAACGTATAACGTATAACGAATAACGTAAAACGTATAACGCATAACGTATAACGTATAACGTGTAACGAAGAACGTATAACGAATAACGTATAACGTATAACGTATAACGTATAACGTATAACGTATAACGTATAACGTATAACGTATAACGTATAACGTATAACGTATATCGTATAGCCTATAACGTATAACGTATAACGAATAACGTATAACGTATATCGTATAACGTATAACGCATAACGTATAACGTATAACGTATGACGTATAACGTATATCGTATAACGTATCACGTATAACGTATTACGAATAACGTGTAACGTATAACGTATGACGTATAACGTACAACGTACAACGTATAACGTATAACGTATAACGTATAACGTATAACGTATATCGTATGACGTACAACGTATAACGTATCACGTATAACGTATAACGAATAACGTGTAACGTATAACGTATGACGTATAACGTATAACGTATAACGTATAACGTATAACGTATAACGTATAACGTATAACGTATAACGTATAACGTAAAACGCATAACGTATAACGTATAACGTGTAACGAAGAACGTATAACGAATAACGTAAAACGTATTACGTATTACATATTTCGTATAACGTATAACGTATAACGAATGACGTATAACGTATAACGTATAACGTATAACGTATAACGTATAACGTATAACGTATAACGTGTAACGTATAACGTGTAACGTATAACGTGTAACGTATAACGTATAACGTATAACGTATAACGTATAACGTATCACGTATTACGTATTACATATTTCGTATAACGTATAACGTATAACGTATGACGTATAACGTATAACGTATAACGTATAACGTATAACGTATAACGTATAACGTATAACGTGTAACGTATAACGTATAACGCATAACGTATAACGTATAACGTGTAACGTATAACGTATAACGTATAACGTATAACGTATAACGTATAACGTATAACGTATAACGTATAACGTATAACGTATAACGTATAACGTGTAACGTATAACGTATAACGTATAACGTATAACGTAAAACGCATAACGTATAACGTATAACGTATAACGTATAACGTATAACGTATAACGTATAACGTATAACGTATAACGTATAACGTATAACGTATATCGTATAGCCTATAACGTATAACGTATAACGAATAACGTATAACGTATATCGTATAACGTATAACGTATAACGTATATCGTATAACGTATAACGAATAACGTAAAACGTATTACGTATTACATATTTCGTATAACGTATAACGTATAACGTATGACGTATAACGTATAACGTATATCGTATAACGTATAACGTATAACGTATAACGTATAACGTGTAACGTATAACGTGTAACGTATAACGTGTAACGTATAACGTATAACGTATAACGTATAACGTATAACGTATAACGTATAACGTATAACGTATAACGTATAACGTATAACGTATAACGTATAACGTATAACGTGTAACGTATAACGTGTAACGTATAACGTGTAACGTATAACGTATAACGTATAACGTATAACGTATAACGTATAACGTATAACGTATAACGTATAACGTATAACGTATAACGTATAACGTATAACGTATAACATATAACGTATGACGTATCACGTATAAGGTATGACCTATACCGTATAACGTATAACGTATATCCTATAACGCATAACGTATATCCTATAACGCATAACGCATAGCGTATAACTTATAACGAATAACGTATAACGTATAACGTATAACGTATAACGTATAACGTATAACGTATAACGTATAACGTATAACGTATAACGTATAACGTATAACGTATAACGTATAACGTATAACGTATAACGTATAACGTATAACGTATAACGTATAACGTATAACGTATAACGTATAACGTATAACGTATAACGTATAACGTATAACGTATAACGTATAACCTATAACGTATAACGTATAACGTATAACGTGTAACGTATAACGTGTAACGTATAACGTGTAACGTATAACGTATAACGTATAACGTATAACGTATAACGTATAACGTATAACGTATAACGTATAACGTATAACGTATAACGTATAACGTATAACGTATAACGTGTAACGTATAACGTATGACGTATAACGTACAACGTATAACGTATAACGTATAACGTATAACGTATAACGTACAGCCTATAACGTATAACGTATAACGAATAACGTATAACGTATATCGTATAACGTATAACGCATAACGTATAACGTATAACGTATGACGTATAACGTATATCGTATAACGTATAACGTATAACGTATAACGTATATCGTATGACGTACAACGTATAACGTATCACGTATTACGTATTACATATTTCGTATAACGTATAACGTATAACGTATGACGTATAACGTATAACGTATAACGTATAACGTATAACGTATAACGTATAACGTATAACGTGTAACGTATAACGTATAACGCATAACGTATAACGTATAACGTGTAACGTATAACGTATAACGTATAACGTATAACGTATAACGTATAACGTATAACGTATAACGTATAACGTATAACGTATAACGTATAACGTATAACGTATAACGTATAACGTATAACGTATAACGTATAACGTATAACGTATAACGTATAACGTATAACGTATAACCTATAACGTATAACGTATAACGTATAACGTATAACGTATAACGTATAACGTATAACGTATATCGTATGACGTACAACGTATAACGTATCACGTATTACGTATTACATATTTCGTATAACGTATAACGTATAACGTATGACGTATAACGTATAACGTATAACGTATGACGTACAACGTATAACGTATCACGTATTACGTATTACATATTTCGTATAACGTATAACGTATAACGTATGACGTATAACGTATAACGTATAACGTATAACGTATAACGTATAACGTATAACGTATAACGTGTAACGTATAACGTATAACGCATAACGTATAACGTATAACGTGTAACGAAGGACGTATAACGAATAACGTATATCGTATAACGTATAACGTATAACGTATAACGTATAACGTATAACGTATAACGTATAACGTATAACGTATAACGTATAACGTATAACGTATAACGTATATCGTATAGCCTATAACGTATAACGTATAACGAATAACGTATAACGTATATCGTATAACGTATAACGCATAACGTATAACGTATAACGTATGACGTATAACGTATATCGTATAACGTATCACGTATAACGTATTACGAATAACGTGTAACGTATAACGTATGACGTATAACGTACAACGTATAACGTATAACGTATAACGTATAACGTATAACGTATAACGTATATCGTATGACGTACAACGTATAACGTATCACGTATAACGTATAACGAATAACGTGTAACGTATAACGTATGACGTATAACGTATAAAGTATAACGTATAACGTATAACGTATAACGTATAACGTATAACGTATAACGTATAACGTATAACGTAAAACGCATAACGTATAACGTATAACGTGTAACGAAGAACGTATAACGAATAACGTAAAACGTATTACGTATTACATATTTCGTATAACGTATAACGTATAACCTATGACGTATAACGTATAACGTATAACGTATAACGTATAACGTATAACGTATAACGTACAACGTGTAACGTATAACGTGTAACGTATAACGTGTAACGTATAACGTATAACGTATAACGTATAACGTATAACGTATAACGTATAACGTATAACGTATAATGTATAACGTATAACATATAACGTATAACGTATAACGTATAACGTGTAACGTATAACGTGTAACGTATAACGTGAAACGTATAACGTATAACGTATAACGTATAACGTATAACGTATAACGTATAACGTATAACGTATAACGTATAACGTATAACGTATAACGTATAACGTATAACATATAACGTATGACGTATCACGTATAAGGTATGACCTATACCGTATAACGTATAACGTATATCCTATAACGCATAACGTATATCCTATAACGCATAACGCATAGCGTATAACGTATAACGAATAACGTATAACGTATAACGTATAACGTATAACGTATAACGTATAACGTATAACGTATAACGTATAACGTATAACGTATAACGTATAACGTATAACGTATAACGTATAACGTATAACGTATAACGTATAACGTATAACGTATAACGTATAACGTATAACGTATAACGTATAACGTATAACGTATAACGTATAACGTATAACCTATAACGTATAACGTATAACGTATAACGTGTAACGTATAACGTGTAACGTATAACGTGTAACGTATAACGTATAACGTATAACGTATAACGTATAACGTATAACGTATAACGTATAACGTGTAACGTATATCGTATAACGTATAACGTGTAACGTATAACGTATGACGTATAACGTACAACGTATAACGTATAACGTATAACGTATAACGTATAACGTATAGCCTATAACGTATAACGTATAACGAATAACGTATAACGTATATCGTATAACGTATAACGCATAACGTATAACGTATAACGTATGACGTATAACGTATATCGTATAACGTATAACGTATAACGTATAACGTATATCGTATGACGTACAACGTATAACGTATCACGTATAACGTATAACGAATAACGTGTAACGTATAACGTATGACGTATAACGTATAACGTATAACGTATAACGTATAACGTATAACGTATAACGTATAACGTATAACGTCTAACGTATAACGTATAACGTATAACATATAACGTATAACGTATAACGTATAACGTATAACGTATAACGTATAACGTATAACGTATAACGTATAACGTATAACGTATAACGTATAACGTATAACGTATAACGTATAACGTATAACGTATAACGTATATCGTATAGCCTATAACGTATAACGTATAACGAATAACGTATAACGTATATCGTATAACGTATAACGCATAACGTATAACGTATAACGTATGACGTATAACGTATATCGTATAACGTATCACGTATAACGTATTACGAATAACGTGTAACGTATAACGTATGACGTATAACGTACAACGTATAACGTATAACGTATAACGTATAACGTATAACGTATAACGTATATCGTATGACGTACAACGTATAACGTATCACGTATAACGTATAACGAATAACGTGTAACGTATAACGTGTGACGTATAACGTATAACGTATAACGTATAACGTATAACGTATAACGTATAACGTATAACGTATAACGTATAACGTATAACGTATAACCTATAACGTATAACGTATAACGTATAACGTGTAACGTATAACGTGTAACGTATAACGTGTAACGTATAACGTATAACGTATAACGTATAACGTATAACGTATAACGTATAACGTATAACGTGTAACGTATATCGTATAACGTATAACGTGTAACGTATAACGTATGACGTATAACGTACAACGTATAACGTATAACGTATAACGTATAACGTATAACGTATAGCCTATAACGTATAACGTATAACGAATAACGTATAACGTATATCGTATAACGTATAACGCATAACGTATAACGTATAACGTATGACGTATAACGTATATCGTATAACGTATAACGTATAACGTATAACGTATATCGTATGACGTACAACGTATAACGTATCACGTATAACGTATAACGAATAACGTGTAACGTATAACGTATGACGTATAACGTATAACGTATAACGTATAACGTATAACGTATAACGTATAACGTATAACGTATAACGTCTAACGTATAACGTATAACGTATAACATATAACGTATAACGTATAACGTATAACGTATAACGTATAACGTATAACGTATAACGTATAACGTATAACGTATAACGTATAACGTATAACGTATAACGTATAACGTATAACGTATAACGTATAACGTATATCGTATAGCCTATAACGTATAACGTATAACGAATAACGTATAACGTATATCGTATAACGTATAACGCATAACGTATAACGTATAACGTATGACGTATAACGTATATCGTATAACGTATCACGTATGACGTATTACGAATAACGTGTAACGTATAACGTATGACGTATAACGTACAACGTATAACGTATAACGTATAACGTATAACGTATAACGTATAACGTATATCGTATGACGTACAACGTATAACGTATCACGTATAACGTATAACGAATAACGTGTAACGTATAACGTATGACGTATAACGTATAACGTATAACGTATAACGTATAACGTATAACGTATAACGTATAACGTATAACGTATAACGTATAACGTAAAACGCATAACGTATAACGTATAACGTGTAACGAAGAACGTATAACGAATAACGTAAAACGTATTACGTATTACATATTTCGTATAACGTATAACGTATAACGTATGACGTATAACGTATAACGTATAACGTATAACGTATAACGTATAACGTATAACGTATAACGTATAACGTATAACGTATAACGTGTAACGTATAACGTGTAACGTATAACGTGTAACGTATAACGTGTAACGTATAACGTTTAACGTATAACGTATAACGTATAACGTATAACGTATAACGTATAACGTATAACGTATAACGTATAACGTATAACGTATAACGTATAACGTATAACGTATAACGTATAACGTATAACGTATAACGTATAACGTGTAACGTATAACGTGTAACGTATAACGTATGACGTATAACGTACAACGTATAACGTATAACGTATAACGTATAACGTATAACGTATAGCCTATAACGAATAACGTATAACGTATATCGTATAACGTATAACGCATAACGTATAACGTATAACGTATGACGTATCACGTATATCGTATAACGTATAACGTATAACGTATAACGTATATCGTATGACGTACAACGTATAACGTATCACGTATAACGTATAACGAATAACGTGTAACGTATAACGTATAACGAATAACGTGTAACGTATAACGTATATCGTATAACGTATAACGCATAACGTATAACGTATAACGTATGACGTATCACGTATATCGTATAACGTATAACGTATAACGTATAACGTATATCGTATGACGTACAACGTATAACGTATCACGTATAACGTATAACGAATAACGTATAACGTATAACATATGACGTATAACGTATATCGTATAACGTATCACGTATAACGTATAACGTATAACGTAAAACGCATAACGTATAACGTATAACGTGTAACGAAGAACGTATAACGAATAACGTAAAACGTATTACGTATTACATATTTCGTATAACGTATAACGTATAACGTATGACGTATAACGTATAACGTATAACGTGTAACGTATAACGTGTAACGTATAACGTGTAACGTATAACGTGTAACGTATAACGTATAACGTATAACGTATAACGTATAACGTATAACGTATAACGTATAACGTATAACGTATAACGTATAACATATAACGTATAACGTATAACGTATAACGTGTAACGTATAACGTGTAACGTATAACGTGTAACGTATAACGTATAACGTATAACGTATAACGTATAACGTATAACGTATAACGTATAACGTATAACGTATAACGTATAACGTATAACGTATAACGTATAACATATAACGTATGACGTATCACGTATAAGGTATGACCTATACCGTATAACGTATAACGTATAACGTATAACGTATAACGTATAACGTATAACGTATATCGTATGACGTACAACGTATAACGTATAACGTATAACGTATAACGTATAACGTATAACGTATAACGTATAACGTACAACGTATAACGTATCACGTATAACGTATAACGAATAACGTGTAACGTATAACGTATATCGTATAACGTATAACGCATAACGTATAACGTATAACGTATGACGTATCACGTATATCGTATAACGTATAACGTATAACGTATAACGTATATCGTATGACGTACAACGTATAACGTATCACGTATAACGTATAACGAATAACGTGTAACGTATAACATATGACGTATAACGTATGACGTATAACGTATACCGTATAACGTATAACGTATAACGTATAACGTATAACGTATAACGTATAACGTCTAACGTATAACGTATAACGTATAACGTATAACGTATAACGTATAACGTATAACGTATAACGTATAACGTATAACGTATAACGTATAACGTATAACGTATAACGTATAACGTATAACGTATAACGTATAACGTATAACGTATAACGTATAACGTTTAACGTATATCGTATAACCTATAACGTATAACGTATGACGAATAACGTATAACGTATATCGTATAACGTATAACGCATAACGTATAACGTATAACGTATGACGTATAACGTATATCGTATAACGTATCACGTATAACGTATTACGAATAACGTGTAACGTATAACGTATGACGTATAACGTACAACGTATAACGTATAACGTATAACGTATAACGTATAACGTATAACGTATATCGTATGACGTACAACGTATAACGTATAACGTATAACGTATAACGTATAACGTATAACGTATAACGTATAACGTACAACGTATAACGTATCACGTATAACGTATAACGAATAACGTGTAACGTATAACGTATGACGTATAACGTATAACGTATAACGTATAACGTATAACGTATAACGTATAACGTATAACGTATAACGTATAACGTAAAACGCATAACGTATAACGTATAACGTGTAACGAAGAACGTATAACGAATAACGTAAAACGTATTACGTATTACATATTTCGTATAACGTATAACGTATAACGTATGACGTATAACGTATAACGTATAACGTATAACGTATAACGTATAACGTATAACGTATAACGTGTAACGTATAACGTGTAACGTATAACGTGTAACGTATAACATATAACGTATAACGTATAACGTATAACGTATAACGTATAACGTATAACGTATAACGTATAACGTATAACATATAACGTATAACGTATAACGTATAACGTGTAACGTATAACGTGTAACGTATAACGTGTAACGTATAACGTATAACGTATAACGTATAACGTATAACGTATAACGTATAACGTATAACGTATAACGTATAACGTATAACGTATAACGTATAACGTATAACATATAACGTATGACGTATCACGTATAAGGTATGACCTATACCGTATAACGTATAACGTATATCCTATAACGCATAACGTATATCCTATAACGCATAACGCATAGCGTATAACGTATAACGAATAACGTATAACGTATAACGTATAACGTATAACGTATAACGTATAACGTATAACGTATAACGTATAACGTATAACGTATAACGTATAACGTATAACGTATAACGTATAACGTATAACGTATAACGTATAACGTATAACGTATAACGTATAACGTATAACGTATAACGTATAACGTATAACGTATAACGTATAACGTATAACCTATAACGTATAACGTATAACGTATAACGTGTAACGTATAACGTGTAACGTATAACGTGTAACGTATAACGTATAACGTATAACGTATAACGTATAACGTATAACGTATAACGTATAACGTGTAACGTATAACGTATAACGTATAACGTGTAACGTATAACGTATGACGTATAACGTACAACGTATAACGTATAACGTATAACGTATAACGTATAACGTATAGCCTATAACGTATAACGTATAACGAATAACGTATAACGTATATCGTATAACGTATAACGCATAACGTATAACGTATAACGTATGACGTATAACGTATATCGTATAACGTATAACGTATAACGTATAACGTATATCGTATGACGTACAACGTATAACGTATCACGTATAACGTATAACGAATAACGTGTAACGTATAACGTATGACGTATAACGTATAACGTATAACGTATAACGTATAACGTATAACGTATAACGTATAACGTATAACGTCTAACGTATAACGTATAACGTATAACATATAACGTATAACGTATAACGTATAACGTATAACGTATAACGTATAACGTATAACGTATAACGTATAACGTATAACGTATAACGTATAACGTATAACGTATAACGTATAACGTATAACGTATAACGTATATCGTATAGCCTATAACGTATAACGTATAACGAATAACGTATAACGTATATCGTATAACGTATAACGCATAACGTATAACGTATAACGTATGACGTATAACGTATATCGTATAACGTATCACGTATAACGTATTACGAATAACGTGTAACGTATAACGTATGACGTATAACGTACAACGTATAACGTATAACGTATAACGTATAACGTATAACGTATAACGTATATCGTATGACGTACAACGTATAACGTATCACGTATAACGTATAACGAATAACGTGTAACGTATAACGTATGACGTATAACGTATAACGTATAACGTATAACGTATAACGTATAACGTATAACGTATAACGTATAACGTATAACGTAAAACGCATAACGTATAACGTATAACGTGTAACGAAGAACGTATAACGAATAACGTAAAACGTATTACGTATTACATATTTCGTATAACGTATAACGTATAACGTATGACGTATAACGTATAACGTATAACGTATAACGTATAACGTATAACGTATAACGTATAACGTGTAACGTATAACGTATAACGCATAACGTATAACGTATAACGTGTAACGAAGGACGTATAACGAATAACGTATAACGTATAACGTATAACGTATAACGTATAACGTATAACGTATAACGTATAACGTATAACGTATAACGTATAACGTATAACGTATAACGTATAACGTATAACGTATATCGTATAGCCTATAACGTATAACGTATAACGAATAACGTATAACGTATATCGTATAACGTATAACGCATAACGTATAACGTATAACGTATGACGTATAACGTATATCGTATAACGTATCACGTATAACGTATTACGAATAACGTGTAACGTATAACGTATGACGTATAACGTACAACGTATAACGTATAACGTATAACGTATAACGTATAACGTATAACGTATAACGTATATCGTATGACGTACAACGTATAACGTATCACGTATAACGTATAACGAATAACGTGTAACGTATAACGTATGACGTATAACGTATAACGTATAACGTATAACGTATAACGTATAACGTATAACGTATAACGTATAACGTATAACGTATAACGTAAAACGCATAACGTATAACGTATAACGTGTAACGAAGAACGTATAACGAATAACGTAAAACGTATTACGTATTACATATTTCGTATAACGTATAACGTATAACGTATGACGTATAACGTATAACGTATAACGTATAACGTATAACGTATAACGTATAACGTATAACGTATAACGTATAACGTGTAACGTATAACGTGTAACGTATAACGTGTAACGTATAACGTATAACGTATAACGTATAACGTATAACGTATAACGTATAACGTATAACGTATAACGTATAACGTATAACGTATAACGTATAACGTATAACATATAACGTATAACGTATAACGTATAACGTGTAACGTGTAACGTGTAACGTATAACGTGTAACGTATAACGTATAACGTATAACGTATAACGTATAACGTATAACGTATAACGTATAACGTATAACGTATAACGTATAACGTATAACGTATAACGTATAACGTATAACATATAACGTATGACGTATCACGTATAAGGTATGACCTATACCGTATAACGTATAACGTATATCCTATAACGCATAACGTATATCCTATAACGCATAACGCATAGCGTATAACGTATAACGAATAACGTATAACGTATAACGTATAACGTATAACGTATAACGTATAACGTATAACGTATAACGTATAACGTATAACGTATAACGTATAACGTATAACGTATAACGTATAACCTATAACGTATAACGTATAACGTATAACGTATAACGTATAACGTATAACGTATAACATATAACGTATAACGTATAACGTATAACGTGTAACGTATAACGTGTAACGTATAACGTGTAACGTATAACGTATAACGTATAACGTATAACGTACAACGTATAACGTATAACGTATAACGTATAACGTATAACGTATAGCCTATAACGAATAACGTATAACGTATATCGTATAACGTATAACGCATAACGTATAACGTATAACGTATGACGTATCACGTATATCGTATAACGTATAACGTATAACGTATAACGTATATCGTATGACGTACAACGTATAACGTATCACGTATAACGTATAACGAATAACGTGTAACGTATAACGTATGACGTATAACGTATGACGTATAACGTATACCGTATAACGTATAAAGTATAACGTATAACGTATAACGTATAACGTATAACGTCTAACGTATAACGTATAACGTATAACGTATAACGTATAACGTATAACGTATAACGTATAACGTATAACGTATAACGTATAACGTATAACGTATAACGTATAACGTATAACGTATAACGTATAACGTATAACGTATAACGTATAACGTATAACGTTTAACGTATATCGTATAGCCTATAACGTATAACGTATAACGAATAACGTATAACGTATATCGTATAACGTATAACGCATAACGTATAACGTATAACGTATGACGTATAACGTATATCGTATAACGTATCACGTATAACGTATTACGAATAACGTGTAACGTATAACGTATGACGTATAACGTACAACGTATAACGTATAACGTATAACGTATAACGTATAACGTATAACGTATATCGTATGACGTACAACGTATAACGTATCACGTATAACGTATAACGAATAACGTGTAACGTATAACGTATGACGTATAACGTATAACGTATAACGTATAACGTATAACGTATAACGTATAACGTATAACGTATAACGTATAACGTAAAACGCATAACGTATAACGTATAACGTGTAACGAAGAACGTATAACGAATAACGTAAAACGTATTACGTATTACATATTTCGTATAACGTATAACGTATAACGTATGACGTATAACGTATAACGTATAACGTATAACGTATAACGTATAACGTATAACGTATAACGTGTAACGTATAACGTGTAACGTATAACGTGTAACGTATAACGTATAACGTATAACGTATAACGTATAACGTATAACGTGTAACGTATAACGTGTAACGTATAACGTGTAACGTATAACGTATAACGTATAACGTATAACGTATAACGTATAACGTATAACGTATAACGTATAACGTATAACATATAACGTATAACGTATAACGTATAACGTGTAACGTATAACGTGTAACGTATAACGTGTAACGTATAACGTATAACGTATAACGTATAACGTATAACGTATAACGTATAACGTATAACGTATAACGTATAACGTATAACGTATAACGTATAACGTATAACGTATAACGTGTAACGTATAACGTGTAACGTATAACGTGTAACGTATAACGTATAACGTATAACGTATAACGTATAACGTATAACGTATAACGTATAACGTATAACGTATAACATATAACGTATAACGTATAACGTATAACGTGTAACGTATAACGTGTAACGTATAACGTGTAACGTATAACGTATAACGTATAACGTATAACGTATAACGTATAACGTATAACGTATAACGTATAACGTATAACGTATAACGTATAACGTATAACGTATAACGTATAACATATAACGTATGACGTATCACGTATAAGGTATGACCTATACCGTATAACGTATAACGTATATCCTATAACGCATAACGTATATCCTATAACGCATAACGCATAGCGTATAACGTATAACGAATAACGTATAACGTATAACGTATAACGTATAACGTATAACGTATAACGTATAACGTATAACGTATAACGTATAACGTATAACGTATAACGTATAACGTATAACGTATAACGTATAACGTATAACGTATAACGTATAACGTATAACGTATAACGTATAACGTATAACGTATAACGTATAACGTATAACGTATAACGTATAACGTATAACGTATAACTTGTAACGAAAAACGTGTAACGAATAACGTAAAACGTATGACGCATTACATATTACGTATAACGTATAACGTGTAACGTATAACGTATAACGTATAACGTATAACGAATAACGTAAAACGTATAACGCATTACGTATAACGTATAACGTGTAACGAAGAACGTATAACGAATAACGTATAACGTATATCGTATAACGTATAACGTATAACGTATAACGTATAACGTATGACGTATAACGTATATCGTATAACGTATATCGTATAACGTATAACGTATAACGTATAACGTATGACGTATAGCGTATAACGTACAACGTATAACGTATAACGTATAACGTATAACGTATAGCGTATAACGTATAACGTATAACGTATAACGTATAACGTATAACGTATAACGTATAACATATAACGTATGACGTATCACGTATAAGGTATGACCTATAACGTATAACGTATAACGTATATCCTATAACGCATAACGTATATCCTATAACGCATAACCCATAGCGTATAACGTATAACGTATAACGTATAACGTATATCGTATAACGTAAAACGTAAAACGTATAACGTAGAACGTATAACGTATAACGTATAACGTATAACGTATAACGTATAACGTATAACGTATAACGTATAACGTATAACGTATAACGTATAACGAATAACGTAGAACGTATAACGCATAACGTATAACGTACAACGTATAATGTATAACGTATAACGTATAACGTAAAACGTATAACGTACAACGTATAACGTATAACGTATAACGTATAACTTATAACGTATAACGTATAACGTCTAACGTATAACGTAGAACGTATAACGCATAACGTATAACGTACAACGTATAATGTATAACGTATAACGTATAACGTAAAACGTATAACGTACAACGTATAACGTATAACGTATCAGTCGCGTGTTGACAGTCGTGATAGTAAGACGTCTCGGTCGTTCCGCGAGTACTATTTACAGTGTTGTGTTGTGTTTCTGTGGCTCCTATTACGTCGTATCCCAATCCGTAGTATAAGACTACATTCGTTAACTAAAAATCATTAAATAAATTCCTGAGTACAGGAATTTATTTCAGCCAAAAATATAAACATGGAAAAAGTTAACTCGAAGCAAGACAACGATCTTTCAGTGCCTACCTATGCCAGTGTTATACAAAAAGATGTCTTCCCCACAAAAGAACAAGCCATAGTATTAGATGCCCATGAAAACGTTACCATCAAAGAATACGTTTTAGCAATAGGTAAAGTGATTCAGCCATCCAACATCAGATTTGCCTCAAGAATTGCAAACAATAGAGTTTGTATATACTTGTCCGACAAAACCCACGTCGACAAGCTCACCTCTGAAAAAACAACCTTAATCATCAAAGACAAAACTCTCACGATTAGACCGTTACTTATGAAAACAAAGCGTGTTATTCTATCCAACGTGTGTCCCATTATTCCACACACAATATTAATAGATTTACTCAAAAATTTAGGGATTAGAATCCTATCCCCCATCACGTTTGTTAAGGTAGGACTCTCTGAGGCCTCCTTTTCTCACGTTCTCAGTTTTCGGAGGCAATTATACATTCATCCGGAAGATATATGTAAACTACCAGATAACCTTCAAGTCAACTATGATGATACCTCATACTGGATCTTCGTCTCAACGGACAACCTATCTTGCTTTCTTTGTAAGAAGGAAGGCCATTTGGCAAAGTATTGTCCTTCTGCTGTTTCCAATACCAATTCAAGTCTCCATAATGTCTCTCAGTCCTCTCCCACACAACCTATAGATCCTAACCCTCGTGAAGAAAATCCATCCCTTCCGTCCATTATTAAGCCTCTTCAAGAAAAGTGTCTTGTTATGCCTTTAGGAAACGTGGCTCCTAAACCAACAAACAAAAGACCCCTATCGGTCAGTTCCTCAGGCACTGTTCAAAACAATGTGGATGAAACATTTAAAACTCCTCCCTCTCCACACAAGCTCACAGTGACACCTACAACTGAGGACGGCAAAAGTACGACCAAGCCATCATCGAGAAATACAGCTACTCCTTTACCCAAAAGAAGAAAGGAAAACAAGACCTCCGACAACAGTGTTCATCTCGACGAAAATGAACAGGCCTTAAAACCAATTCAACAGATTCTCCAACAGTACCCGTATACATACGTCCTTGATTACCATCAATATAAAGAATTTCTTCTCAAGGCCAAAGGCAACCCTAATATAGTTGAACTGGCTCAATCCTATACCGACAAACTTTCACTCCTTATAAAAATGCTACGTGAAACCTACATCCATATATCAGGTAGACAAATCAAAAACAGGATCTCAAGAATTATTAAAAAACTTGAATCATACCTCATCTGGAAGGATCAAGGCGAGCATGAAGACGCATACTCCTCATCTCCTGGATTGGAAACGGATACTGATTGCGACCCCGACTTAGAGGGCTTACCTTCCTCTAATCCAAATACTCCATCTAAACAGCTCTTGGACAATGCACCAACATAATCGACACTCACACTGCTTCTCTGACCTCAAAATAGTTTTTTGGAACTGCCGTGGAATCACCAGGTGTAAAGAAGAGCTGCAAAAACAGCTAGAAGAAATTGATGTGTTCATCGGTGTAGAGACACTGCTTAAGAATAACAAAAAATTTGACCTTCCAGGTTTCCATTCTATCAGAATTGACAGAAACAATAGACCTGGAGGTGGCCTCATCTTCTTGGTAAGGAAATCCTTAAAATTCAGCACTGTTCAGGAGTTTTGTAACATCTCGGATAACTTAGAAACTGGTGCGATCAAAATTCACAATGTATCTCCACCTTTAATGATTGCAGCTTGTTACAAGGTTCCTAAGTTCAATGTATCTCAAATAGAATGGGATCATCTCTTTTCATCGCTGAGCTCTCAAGGTTCTACCCTTATTTTTGGAGATTTTAATGCTCACCATTCTTTATGGAATTGCTCCGACACTAATTCCAACGGAATCAAACTCCTTAATTCGATTAATAACACTGATCTAATACTAGCTAATTACAACACGCTTACTCATGTCGATTTTCATAGATGCAAACTTTCAAACCTTGATCTTGTTCTCTCAACCCCTAACATTTTTGATTTGATTAAAATTAAGATAATCGATGATACGTGGGGATCAGATCATTATCCCTTGAGGGCCAACTTGGTAGTTGATAAAGTACTTTATACCCAAGAGCGGCCTCGACTTTTAACCAAAAAAACCGATTGGTCTAAATACCACTCTATTTTAGAGGATTCATATAACAAATTTTTCGACTCCTCTTACGTCTCATTAGATTCAATCAATAAGTATTACTATTTCACCAAATTAATAACTGATGCGGTTATACAAAGCACCCCCGCTCCGAAATATCCCAACAACAAAATGCATAGGAATCCGGTACCCTGGTGGAATGATGAATGTTCTACGCTCATCCGTCTTAGAAAAGCTTCACTTAAAAAATGGAATTACACACACAATATAAAAGACTATATAGAATACAAAAGACGCTTAGCTATTGCAAAGAAATACATTAAGAAAAGGAAAATTGAAAACTTTCGGGAATTCGCTAAAAGTATTAACTTTAGAGAAAATATATCTTACGTATGGAACAAATGTAAAATTTTGAAAAACAAATGGGCTGATGTTAAATTTAATGAAGGTAATTCCTCTAATCGAGAATCTAAAATAGAAGAGACAATAAACAAACTCAGTCCCTCCTGGGTACCTTCAAATCCACAGCCTCCATTACCTCGAAGTTCAAATAGTAATATTACTGCGTTCCTCAGCTCGTCATTCGATCTTCAGGAATTTAATATAGCCCTTAACAACTGTAGCCTCAAAGCATCCCCAGGTCTTGATAAGATTGACTATTGCCTCATCGTTAAGATGCCTCTCAAGGTAAAACTCATACTACTCGACATTCTAAACGAGATTTACTTGACTAGTGGATTCCCCCCTTCATGGAAGGATAGCTTAACCTTTTTCATTGATAAGAAGGAGAGTGGGGGTCTTAGGCCCATATCACTCACTTCCTGCTTATGCAAAATTCTTGAAAAAATGATCGGGGCAAGACTTCGTTGGTGGATGGAATACACTGGTTTCCTTCCTCCCTCTCAAGCCGGCTTCAGGGCGGGAAGGTCATGTACCGACAATCTCGCCACCTTAGCCTTGACCATTGAAGAGGCCTTCTCCAAAAATCGAGATGTTTTGTCATGCTTTTTAGACGTTAAGGGAGCATTTGATAATGTCAACAGTGACATCCTGCTATCAAAGCTATGTGATATGGGCTGTCCCTGTAATATTATTAATTTCATCGGCTACCTAACTCATGAACGAAACGTTACTTTCATCGTTAACTCCGAGAGTACCATAACAAGAAAAGTCTACAAAGGGCTTCCCCAGGGTGGAGTTCTGAGTCCTCTTCTCTATTTAATTTATGTTAAGGATGTTCCTAATGAGCTAAGCAATGACGTTCATATTACTCAATTCGCAGATAATATAGCTATTTTCTGTGAAGTCTCTCGGCCTGATACAGCAAAGAAATCTATCGAAAAAGCGATTCTCAATGTTATCAACAAACTTGATTATCTCGGGCTCTCTTTAGCCCTAGATAAGACTGTGCTTATCCACTTTAATAAAAAAGGAATTCGTCCGGGCACCTGCTCGATTAAAATTCAAAACACTTTAGTCAAATCAAGTTCCCAGGTTACATTTTTAGGAATTATCTTCGACTATCAGTTTAAATTCAATGATCACATCGAATACATCCGCAACAAGTGTTTTAACAGGCTCAACATTCTAAAATTTATAAGCGGGATAAGGTGGGGGGCCGATCCATCCACACTGATTATTTTGTACAAAAACTTTATTCGCTCTATCCTTGATTATAGCCTATTTATATACTTTCCCAAATCCGAGACCTTAATGATAAAAATTGAGAGAATCCAGTACGCTGCCTTGCGAATTGCATTGGGGTACAGAATCAGTACACCCACCAATATTATATTGAGTGAGTCCAAAGTGTGTAAATTGCAATACAGAGCCGAATATTTGTGTAATAAATTTGTAATGAAAAATCTTTCTAACAGTGGAACCACCTTATATAATTGGATTGATAGACTCCACAACTCTTCTATCTGGAATGATTTACTGTTTAAATCGCATACCATACTTCCCCGGCAAATTGACGCTATTCTTTACTACAGAGAGATTCTCAGAATAGAAAATAACTATCCCCCTTACCTAACTAAATATAAATTGTTCCATTCTAAAATTTTGATTGACACTGAACTGGGTTTTCTCCTCAAAAATGCTAGGGATCCTAATTCCCTCTTCCTCGATCATCTACGTAACAGACCCAGTGATTCTATCTCCTTTTTTACCGACGGTAGTAAGGATGAAGAATCTGGCAGAGTAGGTGCAGCATGTTTCTCTCCGGACCTTGACACTTCTTCACAATTAGGCTTACATAAATATATTTCCATTTTTTCAGCGGAATGTATTGCATTAAAAAATGCTATTGAAATAGCTTCTGTTGCCCCCAGTAACAATGTTTTTATATACTCAGACAGTCTTTCTGCCTTGCAAGCCTTAAACAAATGCCCATGTAACGTTAATACTAATCCCATCATCCTTGATATTCGTAACCTTATAAATACCTTCTCCACAGACAATAAGAAATTCTCCTTCTTCTGGATTCCCTCTCATATTGGTATTACCTTTAACGAAAAAGTAGACACCTTAGCAAAAGAAGCATCCCTTTCCAATGTGTCTCACAATATTCTAGTTCCGTATTGCGATTTTTCCGATATTTTTAAAAAACAGGCCAATATAGCGTCAGAAAGGAGGATTATTGCGGAAGCCGAATTTAAAGGTAAAAATTTTTTTGATCATTATCATCTCTCTTCATCCTACCCATGGTTCTCACGCAAGAACCTTACTAGAGAGTTTATTTGCTGGATGAATAGGCTTCGGGCTAACCACTTCCAGTTAGCTGCATCCCTGTTTAGAATCAACCTCGCTCCGGACACAAAGTGCCAGTGTGGATGGCCAGTTCAGGATCCCAACCATGTGATATGGCAATGCCCCATCCTTAACAGTAAGAGGTATATTTTATTAAATCGACTACGTAACATGGGCTACCACCCGCCCTACTCAATTGAGTTCTTCACAAGTAAACTACATATTCCTCCTCTACTGTGCATTCACAAATTTCTGAAAGACCATGGCGTAAATCTCTGACTGCCAGTGAGGTCTGTCTGTCTGTTTGATATTGATCCAGAAAATTATGAATTTATTTATATAAAGTATACCATATTTATAAACCGCTACAAGTTATAAGCATCTAGTAATAAGTATTATATATTGCCCATAGTTATAAGTATGTAACTATAAGCACTAAGTATAATCACTAGTAATAAGCATTTATTTATGTATAACGATACATAACGATGTATCTTCCGCTAATCTTAACTTATGTATTCCTTCTTGTTTTGTACTGTTAGTATGCACATCAATGTGCATGCTGCTAATAACCCTGTACTGGGTTCATAGCGTAAATAAAAAAAAAAAAAAAAAAAAAAAACGTATAACGTATAACGTATAACGTATAACGTATAACGTATAACGTATAACGTATAACGTATAACGTATAACGTATAACGTATAGCCTATAACGTATAACGTATAACGAATAACGTATAACGTATATCGTATAACGTATAACGCATAACGTATAACGTATAACGTATGACGTATAACGTATAACGTATAACGTATAACGTATAACGTATAACGTATAACGTATATCGTATGACGTACAACGTATAACGTATCACGTATAACGTATAACGAATAACGTGTAACGTATAACGTATGACGTATAACGTATAACGTATAACGTATAACGTATAACTTGTAACGAAAAACGTGTAACGAATAACGTAAAACGTATGACGCATTACATATTACGTATAACGTATAACGTGTAACGTATAACGTATAACGTATAACGTATAACGAATAACGTATAACGTATAACGTATAACGTATAACGTATAAGGTATAACGTATAACGTATAACGTATAACGTATAACGTGTAACGTATAACGTGTAACGTATAACGTATAACGTATAACGTGTAACGTATAACGTATGACGTATAACGTATATCGTATAACGTATAACGTATAACGTATAACGTATATCGTATGACGTACAACGTATAACGTATCACGTATAACGTATAACGAATAACGTGTAACGTATAACGTATGACGTATAACGTATAACGTATAACGTATAACGTATAACGTATAACGTATAACGTATAACGTATAACGTCTAACGTATAACGTATAACGTATAACATATAACGTATAACGTATAACGTATAACGTATAACGTATAACGTATAACGTATAACGTATAACGTATAACGTATAACGTATAACGTATAACGTATAACGTATAACGTATAACGTATAACGTATAACGTATATCGTATAGCCTATAACGTATAACGTATAACGAATAACGTATAACGTATATCGTATAACGTATAACGCATAACGTATAACGTATAACGTATGACGTATAACGTATATCGTATAACGTATCACGTATAACGTATTACGAATAACGTGTAACGTATAACGTATGACGTATAACGTACAACGTATAGCCTATAACGTATAACGTATAACGAATAACGTATAACGTATATCGTATAACGTATAACGCATAACGTATAACGTATAACGTATGACGTATAACGTATAACGTATAACGTATAACGTATAACGTATAACGTATAACGTATAACGTATATCGTATGACGTACAACGTATAACGTATCACGTATAACGTATAACGTGTAACGTATAACGTATAACGTATAACGAATAACGTAAAACGTATAACGCATAACGTATAACGTATAACGTATAACGTATAACGTATAACGTATAACGTATAACGTATAACGATAACGTATAACGTATAACGTATAACGTATAACGTATAACGTATAACGTATAACGTTTAACGTATAACGTATAATGTCAAACGTTATAACGTAGAACGTATAACGTATAACGTATAACGTATAACGTATAACGTATAGCGTATAACGTATAACGTATAACGTATAACGTATAACGTATAACGTATAACGTATAACGTATAACGTATAACGTATAACGTATAACGTATAACGTATAACGTATAACGTATAACGTATGACGTATTACATATTACGTATAACGTATAACGTATCACGTATAACGTATAACGTATAACGTATAACGTATAACGTATGACGTATAACGTATAACGTATAACGTATAACGTATAACGTATAACGTATAACGTATAACGTATAACGTATAACGTATAACGTATAACGTATAACGTATAACGTATAACGTATAACGTATAACGTATAACGTAAAACGTATAACGTAAAACGTATAACGTATAACGTATAACGTATAACGTATAACGTATAACGTATAACGTATAACGTATAACGTATAACGTATAACGTATAAGGTATAACGTATAACGTATAACGTATAACGTATAACGTATAACGTATAACGAATAACGTATAACGTATAACGTATAACGTATAACGTATAACGTATAACGTATAACGTATAACGTATACCGTATAACGTATAACGTATAACGTATAACGTATAACGTATAACGTATCACGAATAACGTAAAACGTATAACGCATAACGTATACCGTATAACGTGTAACGAAGAATGTATAACGAATAACGTTAAAACGTATTACGTATTACATATTTCGTATAACGTATAACGTGGATCGTATAACTTATGACGTATAACTTATAACGTATAACGTATAACGTATAACTTGTAACGAAAAACGTATAACGAATAACGTAAAAACGTATGACGCATTACATATTACGTATAACGTATAACGTGTAACGTATAACGTATAACGTATAACGAATAACGTAAAACGTATAACGCATAACGTATAACGTATAACGTATAACGTATAACGTATAACGTATAACGTATAACGTATAACGTATAACGTATAACGTATAACGTATAACGTATAACGTATAACGTTTAACGTATAACGTATAATGTCAAACGTATAACGTAGAACGTATAACGTATAACGTATAACGTATAACGTATAACGTATAACGTATAACGTATAACGTATAACGTATAACGTATAACGTATAACGTATAACGTATAACGTATAACGTATAACGTATAACGTATAACGTATAACGTATAACGTATAACGTATAACGTATAACGTATAACGTATAACGAGTAACGTATAACGTATAACGTATAACGTATAACGTCTAACGTATAACGTATAAAGTATAACGTATAAGGTATAACGTATAACGTATAACGTATGACGTATAACGTATAACGTATAACGTATAACGTATAACGTGTAACGTAAAACGTATAACGTATAACGTATAACGTATAACTTGTAACGAAAAAACGTATAACGAATAACGTAAAACGTATGACGCATTACATATTACGTATAACGTATAACGTGTAACGTACAACGTATAACGTATAACGAATAACGTAAAACGTATAACGCATAACGTATAACGTATAACGTGTAACGAAGAACGTATAACGAATAACGTATAACGTATATCGTATAAGGTATATCGTATAACGTATAACGCATAATTTATAAACGTATAACGTATGACGTATAACGTATAACGTATAACGTATAACGTATAACGTATAACGTATAACGTATAACGTATAACGTATAACGTATAACGTATAACGTATAACGTATAACGTATAACGTATAACGTTTAACGTATAACGTATAATGTCAAACGTATAACGTATAACGTATAACGTATAACGTATAACGTATAACGTATAACGTATAACGTATAACGTATAACGTATAACGTATAACGTATAACGTATAACGTATAACGTATAACGTATAACGTATAACGTATAACGTATAACGTATAACGTATAACGTATAACGTATAACGTATAACGTATAACGTATAACGTATAACGTATAACGTATAACGTATAACGTATAACGTATAACGTATAACGTATAACGTATAACGTATAACGTATAACGTATAACGTATAACGTATAACGTATGACGTATTACATATTACGTATAACGTATAACGTATCACGTATAACGTATAACGTATAACGTTTAACGTATAACGTATAAACGTATAACGTATAACGTATAACGTATAACGTATAACGTATAACGTATAACGTATAACGTATAGCGTATAACGTATAACGTATAACGTATAACGTATAACGTATAGCATGTAACGTATAACGTATAACGTATAACGTATAACGTATAACGTATAACGTATAACGTATAACGTATAACGTATAACGTATAACGTACAACGTGTAACCTATAACGTATAACGTATAACGTATAACGTATAACGTATAACGTATAACGTATAACGTATAACGTATAACGTATAACGTATAACGTATAACGTATAACGTATAACGTATAACGTATAACGTATAACGTATAACGTATAACGTATAACGTATAACGTATAACGTATAACGTATAACGTAATAAACGTATAACGTATAACGTATAACGTATAACGTATTACGTAATAACGTATAACGTATCACGTATAACGTATAACGTATAACGTATAGCATGTAACGTATAACGTATAACGTATAACGTATAACGTATAACGTATAACGTATAACGTATAACGTATAACGTATAACGTATAACGTATAACGTATAACGTATAACGTATAACGTATAACGTATAACGTATAACGTATAACGTATAACGTATAACGTATAACGTTTAACGTATAACGTATAACGTATAACGTATAACGTATAACGTATAACGTATAACGTATAACGTATAACGTATAACGTATAACGTATAACGTATAACGTATAACGTATAACGTATAACGTATAACGTATAAGGTATAACGTATAACGTATAACGTATAACGTATAACGTATAACGTATAACGAATAACGTATAACGTATAACGTATAACGTATAACGTATAACGTATAACGTATAACGTATAACGTATAACGTATAACGTATAACGTATAACGTGTAACGTATAACGTATAACGTATAACGTATAACGTATAACGTCTAACGTCTAACGTATAACGTATAAAGTATAACGTATAACGTATAACGTATAACGTATAACGTATGACGTATAACGTATAACGTATAACGTATAACGTATAACGTATAACGTATAACTTGTAACGAAAAACGTATAACGAATAACGTAAAACGTATGACGCATTACATATTACGTATAACGTATAACGTGTAACGTATAACGTATAACGTATAACGTATAACGTATAACGTATAACGTATAACGTATAACGTATAACGTATAACGTATAACGTATAACGTATAACGTATAACGTATAACGTATAACGTATAACGTATAACGTATAACGTATAACGTATAACGTATAACGTATAACGTATAACGTATAACGTATAACGTATAACGTATAACGTATAACGTATAACGTATAACGTATAACGTATGACGTATTACATATTACGTATAACGTATAACGTATCACGTATAACGTATAACGTATAACGTTTAACGTATAACGTATAACGTATAACGTATAACGTATAACGTATAACGTATAACGTATAACGTATAACGTATAACGTATAACGTATAACGTATAACGTATAACGTATAACGTATAACGTATAACGTATAACGTATAACGTATAGCATGTAACGTATAACGTATAACGTATAACGTATAACGTATAACGTATAACGTATAACGTATAACGTATAACGTATAACGTACAACGTATAACGTACAACGTATAACCTATAACGTATAACGTATAACGTATAACGTATAACGTATAACGTATAACGTATAACGTATAACGTATAACGTATAACGTATAACGTATAACGTATAACGTATAACGTATAACGTATAACGTATAACGTATAACGTATAACGTATAACGTATAACGTATAACGTATAACGTATAACGTATAACGTATAACGTATAACGTATAACGTATAACGTATGACGTATTACATATTACGTATAACGTATAACGTATCACGTATAACGTATAACGTATAACGTTTAACGTATAACGTATAACGTATAACGTATAACGTATAACGTATAACGTATAACGTATAACGTATAACGTATAACGTATAACGTATAACGTATAACGTATAACGTATAACGTATAACGTATAACGTATAACGTATAACGTATAGCATGTAACGTATAACGTATAACGTATAACGTATAACGTATAACGTATAACGTATAACGTATAACGTATAACGTATAACGTACAACGTATAACGTACAACGTATAACCTATAACGTATAACGTATAACGTATAACGTATAACGTATAACGTATAACGTATAACGTGTAACGTATAACGTATAACGTATAACGTATAACGTCTAACGTCTAACGTCTAACGTATAACGTATAAAGTATAACGTATAACGTATAACGTATAACGTATAACGTATGACGTATAACGTATAACGTATAACGTATAACGTATAACATATAACGTGTAACGTAAAACGTATAACGTATAACGTATAACGTATAACTTGTAACGAAAAACGTATAACGAATAACGTAAAACGTATGACGCATTACATATTACGTATAACGTATAACGTGTAACGTATAACGTATAACGTATAACGAATAACGTAAAACGTATAACGCATAACGTATAACGTATAACGTGTAACGAAGAACGTATAACGAATAACGTATAACGTATATCGTATAAGGTATATCGTATAACGTATAACGTATAATGTATAACGTATAACGTATGACGTATAACGTATAACGTATAACGTATAACGTATAACGTATAACGTATAACGTATAACGTATAACGTATAACGTATAACGTATAGCATGTAACGTATAACGTATAACGTATAACGTATAACGTATAACGTATAACGTATAACGTATAACGTATAACGTATAACGTATAACGTACAACGTATAACGTACAACGTATAACCTATAACGTATAACGTATAACGTATAACGTATAACGTATAACGTATAACGTATAGCATGTAACGTCTAACGTATAACGTATAACGTATAACGTATAACGTATAACGTATAACGTATAACGTATAACGTATAACGTATAACGTACAACGCATAACGTATCACGTATAACGTATTACGAATAACGTGTAACGTATAACCTATGACGTGTAACGAAGAACGTATAACGAATAACGTATAACGTATATCGTATTACGTATAACGTATAACGTATAACGTATAACGTATAACGTATAACGTATAACGTATAACGTATAACGTATAACGTATGACGTATAACGTACAACGTATAACGTACAACGTATAACCTATAACGTATAACGTATAACGTATAACGTATAACGTATAACGTATAACGTATAACGTATAACGTATAGCATGTAACGTCTAACGTATAACGTATAACGTATAACGTATAACGTATAACGTATAGCGTATAACGTATAACGTATAACGTATAACGTACAACGCATAACGTATCACGTATAACGTATTACGAATAACGTGTAACGTATAACCTATGACGTGTAACGAAGAACGTATAACGAATAACGTATAACGTATATCGTATTACGTATAACGTATAACGTATAACGTATAACGTATAACGTATAACGTATAACGTATAACGTATAACGTATAACGTATGACGTATAACGTATAACGTATAACGTATAACGTATAACGTATAACGTATAACGTATAACGTATAACGTATAACGTATAACGTATAACGTATAACGTATAACGTATAACGTATAACGTATAGCCTATAACGTATAACGTATAACGTATAACGTACAACGTATAACGTATCACGTATAACGTATTACGAATAACGTGTAACGTATAACGTATGACGTATGACGTATAACGTATAACGTATAACGTATAACGTATAACGTATAACGTATAACGTATAACGTATAACGTATAACGTATAACGTATAACGTATAACGTATAACGTATAACGTATAACGTATAACGTATAACGTATAACGTATAACGTATAACGTATAACGTATAACGTATAACGTATAACGTATAACGTATAACGTATATCGAATGACGTACAACGTATAACGTATAACGTATAACGTATCACGTATAACGTATAACGTATAACGTATAACGTATAACGTATAACGTATAACGTATAACGTATAACGTATAACGTATAACGTATAACGTATAACGTATAACGTATAACGTATAACGTATAACGTATAACGTATAACGTATAACGTATAACGTATAACGTATAAAGCATAACGTATAACGTATAACGTGCAACGAAGAACGTATAACGAATAACGTATAACGTATACCGTATAACGTATATCGTATAACGTATAACGTATAACGTATAACGTATAACGTATAACGTATAACGTATGACGTATAACGTATAACGTATAACGTATAACGTATAACGTATAACGTATAACGTATAACGTATAACGTATAACGTATAACGTATAACGTATAACGTATAACGTATAACGTATAACGTATAACGTATAACGTATAACGTATAACGTATAAGGTATAACGTATAACGTATAACGTATAACGTATAACGTATAACGTATAACGAATAACGTATAACGTATAACGTATAACGTATAACGTATAACGTATAACGTATAACGTATAACGTATAACGTGTAACGTATAACGTATAACGTATAACGTATAACGTATAACGTCTAACGTCTAACGTATAACGTATAAAGTATAACGTATAACGTATAACGTATAACGTATAACGTATGACGTATAACGTATAACGTATAACGTATAACGTATAACGTATAACGTATAACTTGTAACGAAAAACGTATAACGAATAACGTAAAACGTATGACGCATTACATATTACGTATAACGTATAACGTGTAACGTATAACGTATAACGTATAACGTATAACGTATAACGTATAACGTATAACGTATAACGTATAACGTATAACGTATAACGTATAACGTATAACGTATAACGTATAACGTATAAAGTATAACGTATAACGTATAACGTATAACGTATAACGTATAACGTATAACGTATAACGTATAACGTATAACGTATAACGTATAACGTATAACGTATAACGTATGACGTATTACATATTACGTATAACGTATAACGTATCACGTATAACGTATAACGTATAACGTTTAACGTATAACGTATAACGTATAACGTATAACGTATAACGTATAACGTATAACGTATAACGTATAACGTATAACGTATAACGTATAACGTATAACGTATAACGTATAACGTATAACGTATAACGTATAACGTATAACGTATAACGTATAGCATGTAACGTATAACGTATAACGTATAACGTATAACGTATAACGTATAACGTATAACGTATAACGTATAACGTATAACGTATAACGTACAACGTATAACGTACAACGTATAACCTATAACGTATAACGTATAACGTATAACGTATAACGTATAACGTATAACGTATAACGTATAACGTATAACGTATAACGTATAACGTATAACGTATAACGTATAACGTATAACGTATAACGTATAACGTATAACGTATAACGTATAACGTATAACGTATAACGTATAACGTATAACGTATAACGTATAACGTATAACGTATAACGTATGACGTATTACATATTACGTATAACGTATAACGTATCACGTATAACGTATAACGTATAACGTTTAACGTATAACGTATAACGTATAACGTATAACGTATAACGTATAACGTATAACGTATAACGTATAACGTATAACGTATAACGTATAACGTATAACGTATAACGTATAACGTATAACGTATAACGTATAACGTATAACGTATAACGTATAACGTATAACGTATAGCATGTAACGTATAACGTATAACGTATAACGTATAACGTATAACGTATAACGTATAACGTATAACGTATAACGTATAACGTACAACGTATAACGTACAACGTATAACCTATAACGTATAACGTATAACGTATAACGTATAACGTATAACGTATAACGTATAACGTATAACGTGTAACGTATAACGTATAACGTATAACGTATAACGTCTAACGTCTAACGTCTAACGTATAACGTATAAAGTATAACGTATAACGTATAACGTATAACGTATAACGTATGACGTATAACGTATAACGTATAACGTATAACGTATAACATATAACGTGTAACGCAAAACGTATAACGTATAACGTATAACGTATAACTTGTAACGAAAAACGTATAACGAATAACGTAAAACGTATGACGCATTACATATTACGTATAACGTATAACGTGTAACGTATAACGTATAACGTATAACGAATAACGTAAAACGTATAACGCATAACGTATAACGTATAACGTGTAACGAAGAACGTATAACGAATAACGTATAACGTATATCGTATAAGGTATATCGTATAACGTATAACGTATAATGTATAACGTATAACGTATGACGTATAACGTATAACGTATAACGTATAACGTATAACGTATAACGTATAACGTATAACGTATAACGTATAACGTATAACGTATAGCATGTAACGTATAACGTATAACGTATAACGTATAACGTATAACGTATAACGTATAACGTATAACGTATAACGTATAACGTATAACGTACAACGTATAACGTACAACGTATAACCTATAACGTATAACGTATAACGTATAACGTATAACGTATAACGTATAACGTATAACGTATAGCATGTAACGTCTAACGTATAACGTATAACGTATAACGTATAACGTATAACGTATAACGTATAACGTATAACGTATAACGTATAACGTACAACGCATAACGTATCACGTATAACGTATTACGAATAACGTGTAACGTATAACCTATGACGTGTAACGAAGAACGTATAACGAATAACGTATAACGTATATCGTATTACGTATAACGTATAACGTATAACGTATAACGTATAACGTATAACGTATAACGTATAACGTATAACGTATAACGTATGACGTATAACGTACAACGTATAACGTACAACGTATAACCTATAACGTATAACGTATAACGTATAACGTATAACGTATAACGTATAACGTATAACGTATAGCATGTAACGTCTAACGTATAACGTATAACGTATAACGTATAACGTATAACGTATAACGTATAACGTATAACGTATAACGTATAACGTACAACGCATAACGTATCACGTATAACGTATTACGAATAACGTGTAACGTATAACCTATGACGTGTAACGAAGAACGTATAACGAATAACGTATAACGTATATCGTATTACGTATAACGTATAACGTATAACGTATAACGTATAACGTATAACGTATAACGTATAACGTATAACGTATAACGTATGACGTATAACGTATAACGTATAACGTATAACGTATAACGTATAACGTATAACGTATAACGTATAACGTATAACGTATAACGTATAACGTATTACGTATAACGTATAACGTATAACGTATAGCCTATAACGTATAACGTATAACGTATAACGTACAACGTATAACGTATCACGTATAACGTATTACGAATAACGTGTAACGTATAACGTATGACGTATGACGTATAACGTATAACGTATAACGTATAACGTATAACGTATAACGTATAACGTATAACGTATAACGTATAACGTATAACGTATAACGTATAACGTATAACGTATAACGTATAACGTATAACGTATAACGTATAACGTATAACGTATAACGTATAACGTATAACGTATAACGTATAACGTATATCGAATGACGTACAACGTATAACGTATAACGTATAACGTATCACGTATAACGTATAACGTATAACGTATAACGTATAACGTATAACGTATAACGTATAACGTATAACGTATAACGTATAACGTATAACGTATAACGTATAACGTATAACGTATAACGTATAACGTATAACGTATAACGTATAACGTATAACGTATAACGTATAACGTATAAAGCATAACGTATAACGTATAACGTGCAACGAAGAACGTATAACGAATAACGTATAACGTATACCGTATAACGTATATCGTATAACGTATAACGTATAACGTATAACGTATAACGTATAACGTATAACGTATAACGTATAACGTATAACGTATAACGTATAACGTATAACGTATAACGTATAACGTATAACGTATAACGTATAACGTATAACGTATAGCATGTAATGTATAACGTATAACGTATAACGTATAACGTATAACGTATAACGTATAACGTATAACGTATAACGTATAACGTACAACGTATAACGTACAACGTATAACGAATAACGTATAACGTATATCGTATTACGTATAACGTATAACGTATAACGTATAACGTATAACGTATAACGTATAACGTATAACGTATAACGTATAACGTATGACGTATAACGTATAACGTATAACGCATAACGTATAACGTATAACGTATAACGTATAACGTATTACGTATAACGTATAACGTATAACGTATAACGTATAACGTATAACGTATAACGTATAACGTATAGCCTATAACGTATAACGTATAACGTATAACGTATAACGTATAACGTATAACGTATAACATATAACGTGTAACGTAAAACGTATAACGTATAACGTATAACGTATAACTTGTAACGAAAAACGTATAACGAATAACGTAAAACGTATGACGCATTACATATTACGTATAACGTATAACGTGTAACGTATAACGTATAACGTATAACGAATAACGTAAAACGTATAACGCATAACGTATAACGTATAACGTGTAACGAAGAACGTATAACGAATAACGTATAACGTATATCGTATAAGGTATATCGTATAACGTATAACGTATAATGTATAACGTATAACGTATGACGTATAACGTATAACGTATAACGTATAACGTATAACGTATAACGTATAACGTATAACGTATAACGTATAACGTATAACGTATAGCATGTAACGTATAACGTATAACGTATAACGTATAACGTATAACGTATAACGTATAACGTATAACGTATAACGTATAACGTACAACGTATAACGTACAACGTATAACCTATAACGTATAACGTATAACGTATAACGTATAACGTATAACGTATAACGTATAACGTATAACGTATAGCATGTAACGTCTAACGTATAACGTATAACGTATAACGTATAACGTATAACGTATAACGTATAACGTATAACGTATAACGTATAACGTATAACGTACAACGCATAACGTATCACGTATAACGTATTACGAATAACGTGTAACGTATAACCTATGACGTGTAACGAAGAACGTATAACGAATAACGTATAACGTATATCGTATTACGTATAACGTATAACGTATAACGTATAACGTATAACGTATAACGTATAACGTATAACGTATAACGTATAACGTATGACGTATAACGTATAACGTATAACGTATAACGTGTAACGTATAACGTATAACGTATAACGTATAACGTCTAACGTCTAACGTCTAACGTATAACGTATAAAGTATAACGTATAACGTATAACGTATAACGTATAACGTATAACGTATAACGTATAACGTATAACGTATAACGTATAACGTACAACGTATAACGTACAACGTATAACCTATAACGTATAACGTATAACGTATAACGTATAACGTATAACGTATAACGTATAACGTATAACGTGTAACGTATAACGTATAACGTATAACGTATAACGTCTAACGTCTAACGTCTAACGTATAACGTATAAAGTATAACGTATAACGTATAACGTATAACGTATAACGTATGACGTATAACGTATAACGTATAACGTATAACGTATAACATATAACGTGTAACGCAAAACGTATAACGTATAACGTATAACGTATAACTTGTAACGAAAAACGTATAACGAATAACGTAAAACGTATGACGCATTACATATTACGTATAACGTATAACGTGTAACGTATAACGTATAACGTATAACGAATAACGTAAAACGTATAACGCATAACGTATAACGTATAACGTGTAACGAAGAACGTATAACGAATAACGTATAACGTATATCGTATAAGGTATATCGTATAACGTATAACGTATAATGTATAACGTATAACGTATGACGTATAACGTATAACGTATAACGTATAACGTATAACGTATAACGTATAACGTATAACGTATAACGTATAACGTATAACGTATAACGTATAGCATGTAACGTATAACGTATAACGTATAACGTATAACGTATAACGTATAACGTATAACGTATAACGTATAACGTATAACGTATAACGTACAACGTATAACGTACAACGTATAACCTATAACGTATAACGTATAACGTATAACGTATAACGTATAACGTATAACGTATAACGTATAGCATGTAACGTCTAACGTATAACGTATAACGTATAACGTATAACGTATAACGTATAACGTATAACGTATAACGTATAACGTATAACGTACAACGCATAACGTATCACGTATAACGTATTACGAATAACGTGTAACGTATAACCTATGACGTGTAACGAAGAACGTATAACGAATAACGTATAACGTATATCGTATTACGTATAACGTATAACGTATAACGTATAACGTATAACGTATAACGTATAACGTATAACGTATAACGTATAACGTATGACGTATAACGTACAACGTATAACGTACAACGTATAACCTATAACGTATAACGTATAACGTATAACGTATAACGTATAACGTATAACGTATAACGTATAGCATGTAACGTCTAACGTATAACGTATAACGTATAACGTATAACGTATAACGTATAACGTATAACGTATAACGTATAACGTATAACGTACAACGCATAACGTATCACGTATAACGTATTACGAATAACGTGTAACGTATAACCTATGACGTGTAACGAAGAACGTATAACGAATAACGTATAACGTATATCGTATTACGTATAACGTATAACGTATAACGTATAACGTATAACGTATAACGTATAACGTATAACGTATAACGTATAACGTATGACGTATAACGTATAACGTATAACGTATAACGTATAACGTATAACGTATAACGTATAACGTATAACGTATAACGTATAACGTATAACGTATAACGTATAACGTATAACGTATAACGTATAGCCTATAACGTATAACGTATAACGTATAACGTACAACGTATAACGTATCACGTATAACGTATTACGAATAACGTGTAACGTATAACGTATGACGTATGACGTATAACGTATAACGTATAACGTATAACGTATAACGTATAACGTATAACGTATAACGTATAACGTATAACGTATAACGTATAACGTATAACGTATAACGTATAACGTATAACGTATAACGTATAACGTATAACGTATAACGTATAACGTATAACGTATAACGTATAACGTATAACGTATATCGAATGACGTACAACGTATAACGTATAACGTATAACGTATCACGTATAACGTATAACGTATAACGTATAACGTATAACGTATAACGTATAACGTATAACGTATAACGTATAACGTATAACGTATAACGTATAACGTATAACGTATAACGTATAACGTATAACGTATAACGTATAACGTATAACGTATAACGTATAACGTATAACGTATAACGTATAACGTATAAAGCATAACGTATAACGTATAACGTGCAACGAAGAACGTATAACGAATAACGTATAACGTATACCGTATAACGTATATCGTATAACGTATAACGTATAACGTATAACGTATAACGTATAACGTATAACGTATAACGTATAACGTATAACGTATAACGTATAACGTATAACGTATAACGTATAACGTATAACGTATAACGTATAACGTATAGCATGTAATGTATAACGTATAACGTATAACGTATAACGTATAACGTATAACGTATAACGTATAACGTATAACGTATAACGTACAACGTATAACGTACAACGTATAACGAATAACGTATAACGTATATCGTATTACGTATAACGTATAACGTATAACGTATAACGTATAACGTATAACGTATAACGTATAACGTATAACGTATAACGTATGACGTATAACGTATAACGTATAACGCATAACGTATAACGTATAACGTATAACGTATAACGTATTACGTATAACGTATAACGTATAACGTATAACGTATAACGTATAACGTATAACGTATAACGTATAGCCTATAACGTATAACGTATAACGTATAACGTATAACGTATAACGTATAACGTATAACATATAACGTGTAACGTAAAACGTATAACGTATAACGTATAACGTATAACTTGTAACGAAAAACGTATAACGAATAACGTAAAACGTATGACGCATTACATATTACGTATAACGTATAACGTGTAACGTATAACGTATAACGTATAACGAATAACGTAAAACGTATAACGCATAACGTATAACGTATAACGTGTAACGAAGAACGTATAACGAATAACGTATAACGTATATCGTATAAGGTATATCGTATAACGTATAACGTATAATGTATAACGTATAACGTATGACGTATAACGTATAACGTATAACGTATAACGTATAACGTATAACGTATAACGTATAACGTATAACGTATAACGTATAACGTATAGCATGTAACGTATAACGTATAACGTATAACGTATAACGTATAACGTATAACGTATAACGTATAACGTATAACGTATAACGTACAACGTATAACGTACAACGTATAACCTATAACGTATAACGTATAACGTATAACGTATAACGTATAACGTATAACGTATAACGTATAGCATGTAACGTCTAACGTATAACGTATAACGTATAACGTATAACGTATAACGTATAACGTATAACGTATAACGTATAACGTATAACGTATAACGTACAACGCATAACGTATCACGTATAACGTATTACGAATAACGTGTAACGTATAACCTATGACGTGTAACGAAGAACGTATAACGAATAACGTATAACGTATATCGTATTACGTATAACGTATAACGTATAACGTATAACGTATAACGTATAACGTATAACGTATAACGTATAACGTATAACGTATGACGTATAACGTATAACGTATAACGTATAACGTATAACGTATAACGTATAACGTATAACGTATAACGTATAACGTATAACGTATAACGTATAACGTATAACGTATAACGTATAACGTATAACGTATAGCCTATAACGTATAACGTATAACGTATAACGTACAACGTATAACGTACCACGTATAACGTATTACGAATAACGTGTAACGTATAACGTATGACGTATGACGTATAACGTATAACGTATAACGTATAACGTATAACGTATAACGTATAACGTATAACGTATAACGTATAACGTATAACGTATAACGTATAACGTATAACGTATAACGTATAACGTATAACGTATAACGTATAACGTATAACGTATAACGTATAACGTATAACGTATATCGAATGACGTACAACGTATAACGTATAACGTATAACGTATAACGTATAACGTATAACGTATAACGTATAACGTATAACGTATAACGTATAACGTATAACGTATAACGTATAACGTATAACGTATAACGTATAGCATGTAATGTATAACGTATAACGTATAACGTATAACGTATAACGTATAACGTATAACGTATAACGTATAACGTATAACGTACAACGTATAACGTACAACGTATAACGAATAACGTAAAACGTATATCGTATTACGTATAACGTATAACGTATAACGTATAACGTATAACGTATAACGTATAACGTATAACGTATAACGTATAACGTATAACGTATGACGTATAACGTATAACGTATAACGCATAACGTATAACGTATAACGTATAACGTATAACGTATAACGTATAACGTATGACGTATAACGTATAACGTATAACGTATAACGTATAACGTATAACGTATAACGTATAACGTATAACGTATAACGTATAACGTATAACGTATAACGTATAACGTATAACGTATAACGTATAGCCTATAACGTATAACGTATAACGTATAACGTACAACGTATAACGTATCACGTATAACGTATTACGAATAACGTGTAACGTATAACGTATGACGTATGACGTATAACGTATAACGTATAACGTATAACGTATAACGTATAACGTATAACGTATAACGTATAACGTATAACGTATAACGTATAACGTATAACGTATAACGTATAACGTATAGCGTATAACGTATAACGTATAACGTATAACGTACAACGCATAACGTATCACGTATAACGTATTACGAATAACGTGTAACGTATAACCTATGACGTGTAACGAAGAACGTATAACGAATAACGTATAACGTATATCGTATTACGTATAACGTATAACGTATAACGTATAACGTATAACGTATAACGTATAACGTATAACGTATAACGTATAACGTATGACGTATAACGTATAACGTATAACGTATAACGTATAACGTATAACGTATAACGTATAACGTATAACGTATAACGTATAACGTATAACGTATAACGTATAACGTATAACGTATAGCCTATAACGTATAACGTATAACGTATAACGTACAACGTATAACGTATCACGTATAACGTATTACGAATAACGTGTAACGTATAACGTATGACGTATGACGTATAACGTATAACGTATAACGTATAACGTATAACGTATAACGTATAACGTATAACGTATAACGTATAACGTATAACGTATAACGTATAACGTATAACGTATAACGTATAACGTATAACGTATAACGTATAACGTATAACGTTATAACGTATAACGTATAACGTATAACGTATAACGTATAACGTATATCGAATGACGTACAACGTATAACGTATAACGTATAACGTATCACGTATAACGTATAACGTATAACGTATAACGTATAACGTATAACGTATAACGTATAACGTATAACGTATAACGTATAACGTATAACGTATAACGTATAACGTATAACGTATAACGTATAACGTATAACGTATAACGTATAACGTATAACGTATAACGTATAAAGCATAACGTATAACGTATAACGTGCAACGAAGAACGTATAACGAATAACGTATAACGTATACCGTATAACGTATATCGTATAACGTATAACGTATAACGTATAACGTATAACGTATAACGTATAACGTATACGTATAACGTATGACGTATAACGTATAACGTATAACGTATAACGTATAACGTATAACGTATAACGTATAACGTATAACGTATAACGTATAACGTATAACGTATAACGTATAACGTATAACGTATAACGTATAGCCTATAACGTATAACGTATAACGTATAACGTACAACGTATAACGTATCACGTATAACGTATTACGAATAACGTGTAACGTATAACGTATGACGTATGACGTATAACGTATAACGTATAACGTATAACGTATAACGTATAACGTATAACGTATAACGTATAACGTATAACGTATAACGTATAACGTATAACGTATAACGTATAACGTATAACGTATAACGTATAACGTATAACGTATAACGTATAACGTATAACGTATAACGTATAACGTATAACGTATAACGTATGACGTATTACATATTACGTATAACGTATAACGTATCACGTATAACGTATAACGTATAACGTTTAACGTATAACGTATAACGTATAACGTATAACGTATAACGTATAACGTATAACGTATAACGTATAACGTATAACGTATAGCGTATAACGTATAACGTATAACGTATAACGTATAACGTATAGCATGTAACGTATAACGTATAACGTATAACGTATAACGTATAACGTATAACGTATAACGTATAACGTATAACGTATAACGTACAACGTATAACGTACAACGTATAACCTATAACGTATAACGTATAACGTATAACGTATAACGTATAACGTATAACGTATAACGTATAACGTATAACGTATAACGTATAACGTATAACGTATAACGTATAACGTATAACGTATAACGTATAACGTATAACGTATAACGTATAACGTATAACGTATAACGTATAACGTATAACGTATAACGTATAACGTATAACGTATAACGTATAACGTATAACGTATAACGTATAAGGTATAACGTATAACGTATAACGTATAACGTATAACGTATAACGTATAAACGAATAACGTATAACGTATAACGTATAACGTATAACGTATAACGTATAACGTATAACGTATAACGTATAACGTATAACGTATAACGTGTAACGTATAACGTATAACGTATAACGTATAACGTATAACGTCTAACGTCTAACGTATAACGTATAAAGTATAACGTATAACGTATAACGTATAACGTATAACGTATAACGTATGACGTATAACGTATAACGTATAACGTATAACGTATAACGTATAACGTATAAAACGTTCTTTGTAACGAAAAACGTATAACGAATAACGTAAAACGTATGACGCATTACATATTACGTATAACGTATAACGTGTAACGTATAACGTATAACGTATAACGTATAACGTATAACGTATAACGTATAACGTATAACGTATAACGTATAACGTATAACGTATAACGTATAACGTATAACGTATAACGTATAACGTATAACGTATAACGTATAACGTATAACGTATAACGTATAACGTATAACGTATAACGTATAACGTATAACGTATAACGTATAACGTATAACGTATGACGTATTACATATTACGTATAACGTATAACGTATCACGTATAACGTATAACGTATAACGTTTAACGTATAACGTATAACGTATAACGTATAACGTATAACGTATAACGTATAACGTATAACGTATAACGTATAACGTATAACGTATAACGTATAACGTATAACGTATAACGTATAACGTATAACGTATAACGTATAACGTATAACGTATAGCATGTAACGTATAACGTATAACGTATAACGTATAACGTATAACGTATAACGTATAACGTATAACGTATAACGTATAACGTACAACGTATAACGTACAACGTATAACCTATAACGTATAACGTATAACGTATAACGTATAACGTATAACGTATAACGTATAACGTATAACGTATAACGTATAACGTATAACGTATAACGTATAACGTATAACGTATAACGTATAACGTATAACGTATAACGTATAACGTATAACGTATAACGTATAACGTATAACGTATAACGTATAACGTATAACGTATAACGTATGACGTATTACATATTACGTATAACGTATAACGTATCACGTATAACGTATAACGTATAACGTTTAACGTATAACGTATAACGTATAACGTATAACGTATAACGTATAACGTATAACGTATAACGTATAACGTATAACGTATAACGTATAACGTATAACGTATAACGTATAACGTATAACGTATAACGTATAACGTATAACGTATAACGTATAACGTATAACGTATAGCATGTAACGTATAACGTATAACGTATAACGTATAACGTATAACGTATAACGTATAACGTATAACGTATAACGTATAACGTACAACGTATAACGTACAACGTATAACCTATAACGTATAACGTATAACGTATAACGTATAACGTATAACGTATAACGTATAACGTATAACGTGTAACGTATAACGTATAACGTATAACGTATAACGTCTAACGTCTAACGTCTAACGTATAACGTATAAAGTATAACGTATAACGTATAACGTATAACGTATAACGTATGACGTATAACGTATAACGTATAACGTATAACGTATAACATATAACGTGTAACGCAAAACGTATAACGTATAACGTATAACGTATAACTTGTAACGAAAAACGTATAACGAATAACGTAAAACGTATGACGCATTACATATTACGTATAACGTATAACGTGTAACGTATAACGTATAACGTATAACGAATAACGTAAAACGTATAACGCATAACGTATAACGTATAACGTGTAACGAAGAACGTATAACGAATAACGTATAACGTATATCGTATAAGGTATATCGTATAACGTATAACGTATAATGTATAACGTATAACGTATGACGAATAACGTATAACGTATAACGTATAACGTATAACGTATAACGTATAACGTATAACGTATAACGTATAACGTATAACGTATAGCATGTAACGTATAACGTATAACGTATAACGTATAACGTATAACGTATAACGTATAACGTATAACGTATAACGTATAACGTGTAACGTATAACGTATAACGTATAACGTATAACGTATAACGTCTAACGTCTAACGTATAACGTATAAAGTATAACGTATAACGTATAACGTATAACGTATAACGTATAACGTATGACGTATAACGTATAACGTATAACGTATAACGTATAACGTATAACGTATAACTTGTAACGAAAAACGTATAACGAATAACGTAAAACGTATGACGCATTACATATTACGTATAACGTATAACGTGTAACGTATAACGTATAACGTATAACGTATAACGTATAACGTATAACGTATAACGTATAACGTATAACGTATAACGTATAACGTATAACGTATAACGTATAACGTATAACGTATAACGTATAACGTATAACGTATAACGTATAACGTATAACGTATAACGTATAACGTATAACGTATAACGTATAACGTATAACGTATAACGTATAACGTATAACGTATAACGTATAACGTATGACGTATTACATATTACGTATAACGTATAACGTATCACGTATAACGTATAACGTATAACGTTTAACGTATAACGTATAACGTATAACGTATAACGTATAACGTATAACGTATAACGTATAACGTATAACGTATAACGTATAACGTATAACGTATAACGTATAACGTATAACGTATAACGTATAACGTATAACGTATAACGTATAACGTATAGCATGTAACGTATAACGTATAACGTATAACGTATAACGTATAACGTATAACGTATAACGTATAACGTATAACGTATAACGTACAACGTATAACGTACAACGTATAACCTATAACGTATAACGTATAACGTATAACGTATAACGTATAACGTATAACGTATAACGTATAACGTATAACGTATAACGTATAACGTATAACGTATAACGTATAACGTATAACGTATAACGTATAACGTATAACGTATAACGTATAACGTATAACGTATAACGTATAACGTATAACGTATAACGTATAACGTATGACGTATTACATATTACGTATAACGTATAACGTATCACGTATAACGTATAACGTATAACGTTTAACGTATAACGTATAACGTATAACGTATAACGTATAACGTATAACGTATAACGTATAACGTATAACGTATAACGTATAACGTATAACGTATAACGTATAACGTATAACGTATAACGTATAACGTATAACGTATAACGTATAACGTATAACGTATAGCATGTAACGTATAACGTATAACGTATAACGTATAACGTATAACGTATAACGTATAACGTATAACGTACAACGTATAACGTACAACGTATAACCTATAACGTATAACGTATAACGTATAACGTATAACGTATAACGTATAACGTATAACGTATAACGTGTAACGTATAACGTATAACGTATAACGTATAACGTCTAACGTCTAACGTCTAACGTATAACGTATAAAGTATAACGTATAACGTATAACGTATAACGTATAACGTATGACGTATAACGTATAACGTATAACGTATAACGTATAACATATAACGTGTAACGCAAAACGTATAACGTATAACGTATAACGTATAACTTGTAACGAAAAACGTATAACGAATAACGTAAAACGTATGACGCATTACATATTACGTATAACGTATAACGTGTAACGTATAACGTATAACGTATAACGAATAACGTAAAACGTATAACGCATAACGTATAACGTATAACGTGTAACGAAGAACGTATAACGAATAACGTATAACGTATATCGTATAAGGTATATCGTATAACGTATAACGTATAATGTATAACGTATAACGTATGACGTATAACGTATAACGTATAACGTATAACGTATAACGTATAACGTATAACGTATAACGTATAACGTATAACGTATAACGTATAGCATGTAACGTATAACGTATAACGTATAACGTATAACGTATAACGTATAACGTATAACGTATAACGTATAACGTATAACGTATAACGTACAACGTATAACGTACAACGTATAACCTATAACGTATAACGTATAACGTATAACGTATAACGTATAACGTATAACGTATAACGTATAGCATGTAACGTCTAACGTATAACGTATAACGTATAACGTATAACGTATAACGTATAACGTATAACGTATAACGTATAACGTATAACGTACAACGCATAACGTATCACGTATAACGTATTACGAATAACGTGTAACGTATAACCTATGACGTGTAACGAAGAACGTATAACGAATAACGTATAACGTATATCGTATTACGTATAACGTATAACGTATAACGTATAACGTATAACGTATAACGTATAACGTATAACGTATAACGTATAACGTATGACGTATAACGTACAACGTATAACGTACAACGTATAACCTATAACGTATAACGTATAACGTATAACGTATAACGTATAACGTATAACGTATAACGTATAGCATGTAACGTCTAACGTATAACGTATAACGTATAACGTATAACGTATAACGTATAACGTATAACGTATAACGTATAACGTATAACGTACAACGCATAACGTATCACGTATAACGTATTACGAATAACGTGTAACGTATAACCTATGACGTGTAACGAAGAACGTATAACGAATAACGTATAACGTATATCGTATTACGTATAACGTATAACGTATAACGTATAACGTATAACGTATAACGTATAACGTATAACGTATAACGTATAACGTATGACGTATAACGTATAACGTATAACGTATAACGTATAACGTATAACGTATAACGTATAACGTATAACGTATAACGTATAACGTATAACGTATAACGTATAACGTATAACGTATAACGTATAGCCTATAACGTATAACGTATAACGTATAACGTACAACGTATAACGTATCACGTATAACGTATTACGAATAACGTGTAACGTATAACGTATGACGTATGACGTATAACGTATAACGTATAACGTATAACGTATAACGTATAACGTATAACGTATAACGTATAACGTATAACGTATAACGTATAACGTATAACGTATAACGTATAACGTATAACGTATAACGTATAACGTATAACGTATAACGTATAACGTATAACGTATAACGTATAACGTATAACGTATATCGAATGACGTACAACGTATAACGTATAACGTATAACGTATCACGTATAACGTATAACGTATAACGTATAACGTATAACGTATAACGTATAACGTATAACGTATAACGTATAACGTATAACGTATAACGTATAACGTATAACGTATAACGTATAACGTATAACGTATAACGTATAACGTATAACGTATAACGTATAACGTATAACGTATAACGTATAAAGCATAACGTATAACGTATAACGTGCAACGAAGAACGTATAACGAATAACGTATAACGTATACCGTATAACGTATATCGTATAACGTATAACGTATAACGTATAACGTATAACGTATAACGTATAACGTATAACGTATAACGTATAACGTATAACGTATAACGTATAACGTATAACGTATAACGTATAACGTATAACGTATAACGTATAGCATGTAATGTATAACGTATAACGTATAACGTATAACGTATAACGTATAACGTATAACGTATAACGTATAACGTATAACGTACAACGTATAACGTACAACGTATAACGAATAACGTATAACGTATATCGTATTACGTATAACGTATAACGTATAACGTATAACGTATAACGTATAACGTATAACGTATAACGTATAACGTATAACGTATGACGTATAACGTATAACGTATAACGCATAACGTATAACGTATAACGTATAACGTATAACGTATTACGTATAACGTATAACGTATAACGTATAACGTATAACGTATAACGTATAACGTATAACGTATAGCCTATAACGTATAACGTATAACGTATAACGTATAACGTATAACGTATAACGTATAACATATAACGTGTAACGTAAAACGTATAACGTATAACGTATAACGTATAACTTGTAACGAAAAACGTATAACGAATAACGTAAAACGTATGACGCATTACATATTACGTATAACGTATAACGTGTAACGTATAACGTATAACGTATAACGAATAACGTAAAACGTATAACGCATAACGTATAACGTATAACGTGTAACGAAGAACGTATAACGAATAACGTATAACGTATATCGTATAAGGTATATCGTATAACGTATAACGTATAATGTATAACGTATAACGTATGACGTATAACGTATAACGTATAACGTATAACGTATAACGTATAACGTATAACGTATAACGTATAACGTATAACGTATAACGTATAGCATGTAACGTATAACGTATAACGTATAACGTATAACGTATAACGTATAACGTATAACGTATAACGTATAACGTATAACGTACAACGTATAACGTACAACGTATAACCTATAACGTATAACGTATAACGTATAACGTATAACGTATAACGTATAACGTATAACGTATAGCATGTAACGTCTAACGTATAACGTATAACGTATAACGTATAACGTATAACGTATAACGTATAACGTATAACGTATAACGTATAACGTATAACGTACAACGCATAACGTATCACGTATAACGTATTACGAATAACGTGTAACGTATAACCTATGACGTGTAACGAAGAACGTATAACGAATAACGTATAACGTATATCGTATTACGTATAACGTATAACGTATAACGTATAACGTATAACGTATAACGTATAACGTATAACGTATAACGTATAACGTATGACGTATAACGTATAACGTATAACGTATAACGTATAACGTATAACGTATAACGTATAACGTATAACGTATAACGTATAACGTATAACGTATAACGTATAACGTATAACGTATAACGTATAACGTATAGCCTATAACGTATAACGTATAACGTATAACGTACAACGTATAACGTACCACGTATAACGTATTACGAATAACGTGTAACGTATAACGTATGACGTATGACGTATAACGTATAACGTATAACGTATAACGTATAACGTATAACGTATAACGTATAACGTATAACGTATAACGTATAACGTATAACGTATAACGTATAACGTATAACGTATAACGTATAACGTATAACGTATAACGTATAACGTATAACGTATAACGTATAACGTATATCGAATGACGTACAACGTATAACGTATAACGTATAACGTATAACGTATAACGTATAACGTATAACGTATAACGTATAACGTATAACGTATAACGTATAACGTATAACGTATAACGTATAACGTATAACGTATAGCATGTAATGTATAACGTATAACGTATAACGTATAACGTATAACGTATAACGTATAACGTATAACGTATAACGTATAACGTACAACGTATAACGTACAACGTATAACGAATAACGTAAAACGTATATCGTATTACGTATAACGTATAACGTATAACGTATAACGTATAACGTATAACGTATAACGTATAACGTATAACGTATAACGTATGACGTATAACGTATAACGTATAACGCATAACGTATAACGTATAACGTATAACGTATAACGTATAACGTATAACGTATGACGTATAACGTATAACGTATAACGTATAACGTATAACGTATAACGTATAACGTATAACGTATAACGTATAACGTATAACGTATAACGTATAACGTATAACGTATAACGTATAACGTATAGCCTATAACGTATAACGTATAACGTATAACGTACAACGTATAACGTATCACGTATAACGTATTACGAATAACGTGTAACGTATAACGTATGACGTATGACGTATAACGTATAACGTATAACGTATAACGTATAACGTATAACGTATAACGTATAACGTATAACGTATAACGTATAACGTATAACGTATAACGTATAACGTATAACGTATAACGTATAACGTATAACGTATAACGTATAACGTATAACGTATAACGTATAACGTATAACGTATAACGTATATCGAATGACGTACAACGTATAACGTATAACGTATAACGTATCACGTATAACGTATAACGTATAACGTATAACGTATAACGTATAACGTATAACGTATAACGTATAACGTATAACGTATAACGTATAACGTATAACGTATAACGTATAACGTATAACGTATAACGTATAACGTATAACGTATAACGTATAACGTATAAAGCATAACGTATAACGTATAACGTGCAACGAAGAACGTATAACGAATAACGTATAACGTATACCGTATAACGTATATCGTATAACGTATAACGTATAACGTATAACGTATAACGTATAACGTATAACGTATAACGTATAACGTATAACGTATAACGTATAACGTATAACGTATAACGTATAACGTATAACGTATAACGTATAACGTATAGCATGTAATGTATAACGTATAACGTATAACGTATAACGTATAACGTATAACGTATAACGTATAACGTATAACGTATAACGTACAACGTATAACGTACAACGTATAACGAATAACGTATAACGTATATCGTATTACGTATAACGTATAACGTATAACGTATAACGTATAACGTATAACGTATAACGTATAACGTATAACGTATAACGTATAACGTATGACGTATAACGTATAACGTATAACGCATAACGTATAACGTATAACGTATAACGTATAACGTATAACGTATAACGTATAACGTATAACGTATAACGTATAACGTATAACGTATAACGTATAACGTATAGCCTATAACGTATAACGTATAACGTATAACGTATAACGTATAACGTATAACGTATAACATATAACGTGTAACGTAAAACGTATAACGTATAACGTATAACGTATAACTTGTAACGAAAAACGTATAACGAATAACGTAAAACGTATGACGCATTACATATTACGTATAACGTATAACGTGTAACGTATAACGTATAACGTATAACGAATAACGTAAAACGTATAACGCATAACGTATAACGTATAACGTATAACGTATAACGTACAACGTATAACGTATAACGTATAACGTACAACGTATAACGTACAACGTATAACCTATAACGTATAACGTATAACGTATAACGTATAACGTATAACGTATAACGTATAACGTATAGCATGTAACGTCTAACGTATAACGTATAACGTATAACGTATAACGTATAACGTATAACGTATAACGTATAACGTATAACGTATAACGTATAACGTACAACGCATAACGTATCACGTATAACGTATTACGAATAACGTGTAACGTATAACCTATGACGTGTAACGAAGAACGTATAACGAATAACGTATAACGTATATCGTATTACGTATAACGTATAACGTATAACGTATAACGTATAACGTATAACGTATAACGTATAACGTATAACGTATAACGTATGACGTATAACGTATAACGTATAACGTATAACGTATAACGTATAACGTATAACGTATAACGTATAACGTATAACGTATAACGTATAACGTATAACGTATAACGTATAACGTATAGCCTATAACGTATAACGTATAACGTATAACGTACAACGTATAACGTATCACGTATAACGTATTACGAATAACGTGTAACGTATAACGTATGACGTATGACGTATAACGTATAACGTATAACGTATAACGTATAACGTATAACGTATAACGTATAACGTATAACGTATAACGTATAACGTATAACGTATAACGTATAACGTATAACGTATAACATATAACGTATAACGTATAACGTATAACGTATAACGTATAACGTATAACGTATATCGAATGACGTACAACGTATAACGTATAACGTATAACGTATCACGTATAACGTATAACGTATAACGTATAACGTATAACGTATAACGTATAACGTATAACGTATAACGTATAACGTATAACGTATAACGTATAACGTATAACGTATAACGTATAACGTATAACGTATAACGTATAACGTATAACGTATAAAGCATAACGTATAACGTATAACGTGCAACGAAGAACGTATAACGAATAACGTATAACGTATACCGTATAACGTATATCGTATAACGTATAACGTATAACGTATAACGTATAACGTATAACGTATAACGTATAACGTATAACGTATAACGTATAACGTATAACGTATAACGTATAACGTATAACGTATAACGTATAACGTATAACGTATAACGTATAACGTATAGCATGTAATGTATAACGTATAACGTATAACGTATAACGTATAACGTATAACGTATAACGTATAACGTATAACGTATAACGTACAACGTATAACGTACAACGTATAACGAATAACGTATAACGTATATCGTATTACGTATAACGTATAACGTATAACGTATAACGTATAACGTATAACGTATAACGTATAACGTATAACGTATAACGTATGACGTATAACGTATAACGTATAACGCATAACGTATAACGTATAACGTATAACGTATAACGTATAACGTATAACGTATAACGTATAACGTATAACGTATAACGTATAACGTATAACGTATAGCCTATAACGTATAACGTATAACGTATAACGTATAACGTATAACGTATAACGTATAACGTATAACGTATAACGTATAACGTATAACGTATAACGTACAACGTATAACGTATCACGTATAACGTATTACGAATAACGTGTAACGTATAACGTATGACGTATAATGTATAACGTATAACGTATAACGTATAACGTATAACGTATAACGTATAACGTATAACGTATATCGAATGACGTACAACGTATAACGTATCACGTATTACATATTACGTATAACGTATAACGTATCACGTATAACGTATAACGTATAACGTATAACGTATAACGTATAACGTATAACGTATAACGTATAACGTATAACGTATAACGTATAACTTGTAACGAAAAACGTATAACGAATAACGTAAAACGTATGACGCATTACATATTACGTATAACGTATAACGTGTAACGTATAACGTATAACGTATAACGAATAACGTAAAACGTATAACGCATAACGTATAACGTATAACGTGTAACGAAGAACGTATAACGAATAACGTATAACGTATATCGTATAACGTATATCGTATAACGTGTAACGAAGAACGTATAACGTGTAACGTATAACGTATAACGTATAACGTATAAAGTATAACGTATAACGTATAACGAATAACGTATAACGTATATCGTATAACGTATAACGAATAACGTGTAACGTATAACGTATAACGTATAACGTATAACGTATAACGTATAACGTATAACGTATAACGTATAACGTACAACGCATAACGCATAACGTATAACGTATAACGTATAACGTATAACGTATAACGTATAACGTATAACGTATAACGTATAACGTATAACGTATAACGTATAACGTATAACGTATAACGTATAACGTATAATGTATAACGTATAACGTGTAACGAAGTACGTATAACGAATAACGTATAACGTATATCGTATAACGTACAACTTATAACGTATAACGTACAACGTATATCGCATAACGTATAACGTATAACGTATAACGTATAACGTATAACGTATAACGTATGACGTATAACGTATAAAGTATATCGTATAACGTACAACTTATAACGTATAACGTACAACGTATAACGTATAACGTATAACGTATAACGTATAACGTATAACGTATAACGTATAACGTATAAAGTATAACGTATAACGTATAACGTATAACGTATAACGTATAACGTATAACGTATAACGTACAACGTATAACGTATAACGTATAACGTATTACGAATAACGTATAACGTATAACGTATAATGTAACACCTATAACGTATAAAGTATAACGTATAACGTATAACGTATAACGTATAACGTATAACGTATAACGTATAACGTATATCGTATAACGAATAACGTAAATCGAATAACGTAAAACGTATAACGTATAACGTATAACGTATAACGTGTAACGAAGAACGTATAAAGAATAACGTAAAACGTATAACGTATAACGTATAACGTATAACGCATAACATGTAATGTATAACGTATAACGTATAATGTATAACGTATAACGTATAACGTATAACGTACAAAGTATAACGTATCACGTATAACGTATTACGAATAACGTATAACGTATAACGTATAACGTAACCCCTATAACGTATAAAGTATAACGTATAACGTATATCGTATAACGTATAACGTATATCGTATATCGTAAAACGTATAACGTATAACGTATAACGTATACCGTGTAACGAAGTACGTATAACGAATAACGAATAACGTAAAACGTATAACGTATAACGTATAACGTATAACGTATAACGTATAACGTATAACGTTCAACTTATAACCTATGACGTATAACGTATAACTTATAACGTATAACGTATAACGTATAACGTATAACGTATAACCTATAACGTATAACGTATAACGTATAACGTATAACGTATAACGTATAACGTATAACGTATAACGTATAACGTATAACGTATAACGTATAACGTATAACGTATAACGTATAACGTATAACGTATAACGTATAACGTATAACGTATAACGTATAACGTATAACGTATAACGTATAACGTATAACGTATAACGTATAACGAATAACGTAAAACGTATGACGCATTAAATACTACGTATAACGTATAACGTTCAACGTATAACCTATGACGTATAACGTATAACTTATAACGTATAACGTATAACGTATAACGTTCAACTTATAACCTATGACGTATAACGTATAACGTATAACGTATAACGTATAACGTATAACGTATAACGTATAACGTATAACGTATAACGTATAAAGTATATCGTATAACGTACAACTTATAACGTATAACGTACAACGTATAACGTATAACGTATAACGTATAACGTATAACGTATAACGTATAACGTATAACGTATAACGTATAACGTATAACGTATAACGTATAACGTATAACGTATAACGTAACCCCTATAACGTATAAAGTATAACGTACAACGTATATCGTATAACGTATAACGTATATCGTATATCGTAAAACGTATAACGTATAACGTATAACGTATACCGTGTAACGAAGTACGTATAACGAATAACGAATAACGTAAAACGTATAACGTATAACGTATAACGTATAACGTATAACGTATAACGTATAACGTATAACGTATAACTTATAACGAATAACGTATAACGTATAACGTATAACGTATAACGTATAACGTATAACGTATAACGTATAACGTATAACGTATAACGTATAACGTATAACGTATAACGTAAAACGTATAACGTATAACGTATAACGTATAACGTGTAACGAAGAACGTATAAAGAATAACGTATAACGTATATCGTATAACGTACAACTTATAACGTATATCGTACAACGTATAACGTATAACGTATAACGTATAACGTATAACGTGTAACGAAGTACGTATAACGAATAACGTATAACGTATATCGTATAACGTACAACTTATAACGTATAACGTACAACGTATAACGCATAACGTATAACGTATAACGTATAACGTATAACGTATAACGTATAACGTATAACGTATAACGTATAACGTATAACGTATAAAGTATATCGTATAACGTACAACTTATAACGTATAACGTACAACGTATAACGTATAACGTATAACGTATAACGTATAACGTATAACGTATAACGTATAACGTATAACGTATAACGTATAACGTATAACGTATAACGTATAACGTATAACGTATAACGTATAACGTATAACGTATAACGTATAACGTAACCCCTATAACGTATAAAGTATAACGTACAACGTATATCGTATAACGTATAACGTATATCGTATATCGTAAAACGTATAACGTATAACGTATAACGTATACCGTGTAACGAAGTACGTATAACGAATAACGAATAACGTAAAACGTATAACGTATAACGTATAACGTATAACGTATAACGTATAACGTATAACGTATAACGTATAACGTATAACGTATAACGTATAACGTATAACGTATAACGTATAACGTATAACGTATAACGTATAACGTATAACGTATAACGTATAACGTATAACGTATAACGTATAACGTATAACGTATAACGTATATCGTATAACGAATAACGTATAACGAATAACGTAAAACGTATAACGTATAACGTATAACGTATAACGTGTAACGAAGAACGTATAAAGAATAACGTAAAACGTATAACGTATAACGTATAACGTATAATGCATAACATGTAATGTATAACGTATAACGTATAATGTATAACGTATAACGTATAACGTATAACGTACAAAGTATAACGTATCACGTATAACGTATTACGAATAACGTATAACGTATAACGTATAACGTAACCCCTATAACGTATAAAGTATAACGTATAACGTATATCGTATAACGTATAACGTATATCGTATATCGTAAAACGTATAACGTATAACGTATAACGTATACCGTGTAACGAAGTACGTATAACGAATAACGAATAACGTAAAACGTATAACGTATAACGTATAACGTATAACGTATAACGTATAAAGTATAACATGTAATGTATAACGCATAACGTATAATGTATAGCGTATAACGTATAACGTGTAACGTATAACGTACAACGTATAACGTATCACGTATAACGTATTACGAATAACGTATAACGTATAACGTATAACGTAACACCTATAACGTATAAAGTATAACGTATAACGTATAACGTATAACGTATAACGTATAACGTATAACGTATATCGTATAACGAATAACGTATAACGAATAACGTAAAACGTATAACGTATAACGTATAACGTATAACGTGTAACGAAGAACGTATAAAGAAAAACGTATAACGTATATCGTATAACGTACAACTTATAACGTATAACGTACAACGTATAACGTATAACGTATGACGTATAACGTATAACGTATAACGTATAACGCATAACGTATAACGTATAACGTATAACGTATAACGTATAACGCATAACGTATAACGTATAACGTATAACGTATATCGTATAACGCATAACGTATAACGTATAACGTAAAACGTATAACGTATAACGTATAACGTATAACGTGTAACGAAGAACGTATAAAGAATAACGTATAACGTATATCGTATAACGTACAACTTATAACGTATATCGTACAACGTATAACGTATAACGTATAACGTATAACGTATAACGTGTAACGAAGTACGTATAACGAATAACGTATAACGTATATCGTATAACGTACAACTTATAACGTATAACGTACAACGTATAACGCATAACGTATAACGTATAACGTATAACGTATAACGTATAACGTTTAACGTATAACGTATAACGTATAACGTATAACGTATAAAGTATATCGTATAACGTACAACTTATAACGTATAACGTACAACGTATAACGTATAACGTATAACGTATAACGTATAACGTATAACGTATAACGTATAACGTATAACGTATAACGTATAACGTATAACGTATAACGTATAACGTATAACGTATACCGTGTAACGAAGTACGTATAACGAATAACGTATAACGTATAACGTATAACGTATAACGTATAACGTATAACGTATAACGTATAACGTATAACGTATAACGTATAACGTATAACGTATAACGTATAACGTATAACGTATAACGTATAACGTATAACGTATAACGTATAACGTATAACGTATAACGTATAACGTATAACGTATAATGTATAACGTATAACGTATAACGTATAACGTACAAAGTATAACGTATCACGTATAACGTATTACGAATAACGTATAACGTATAACGTATAACGTAACCCCTATAACGTATAAAGTATAACGTACAACGTATATCGTATAACGTATAACGTATAACGTAACCCCTATATCGTATAAAGTATAACGTACAACGTATATCGTATAACGTATAACGTATATCGTATATCGTAAAACGTATAACGTATAACGTATAACGTATACCGTGTAACGAAGTACGTATAACGAATAACGAATAACGTAAAACGTATAACGTATAACGTATAACGTATAACGTATAACGTATAACGTATAACGTATAACGTATAACTTATAACGAATAACGTATAACGTATAACGTATAACGTATAACGTATAACGTATAACGTATAACGTATAACGTATAACGTATAACGTATAACGTATAACGTATACCGTATAACGTATAACGTATAACGTATGACGTATAACGTATAACGTATAACGTATAACGTATAACGGATAACGTATAACGCATAACGTATAACGTATAACGTATAACGTATAACGTATAACGTATATCGTATAACGAATAACGTATAACGAATAACGTAAAACGTATAACGTATAACGTATAACGTATAACGTGTAACGAAGAACGTATAAAGAATAACGTAAAACGTATAACGTATAATGTATAACGTATAACGCATAACATGTAATGTATAACGTATAACGCATAACATGTAATGTATAACGTATAACGTATAATGTATAACGTATAACGTATAACGTATAACGTACAAAGTATAACGTATCACGTATAACGTATTACGAATAACGTATAACGTATAACGTATAACGTAACCCCTATAACGTATAAAGTATAACGTATAACGTATATCGTATAACGTATAACGTATATCGTATATCGTAAAACGTATAACGTATAACGTATAACGTATACCGTGTAACGAAGTACGTATAACGAATAACGAATAACGTAAAACGTATAACGTATAACGTATAACGTATAACGTATAACGTATAACGTATAACGTATAACGTATAACGTATAACGTATAACGTATAACGTATAACGTATAACGTATAACGTATAACGTATAACGTCTAACGTATAACGTATAACGTATAACGTATAACGTATAACGTATAACGTATAACGTATAACGTATAACGTATAACGTATAACGTATAACGTATAACGTATAACGTATAACGTATAACGTATAACGTATAACGTATAACGTATAACGTATAACGTATAACGTATAACGTATAACGTATAACGTATAACGTATAACGTATAACGTATAAAGCATAACGTATAACGTATAACGTAACCCCTATAACGTATAAAGTATAACGTATAACGTATGTCGTATAACGTATAACGTATATCGTATATCGTAAAACGTATAACGTATAACGTATAACGTATAACGTATACCGTGTAACGAAGTACGTATAACGAATAACGTATAACGTATATCGTATAACGTACAACTTATAACGTATAACGTACAACGTATAACGTATAACGTATAACGTATAACGTATAACGTATATCGTATAACGAATAACGTATAACGAATAACGTAAAACGTAAAACGTATAACGTATAACGTATAACGTATAACGTGTAACGAAGAACGTATAAAGAATAACGTAAAACGTATAACGTATAACGTATAACGTATAACGCGAAACATGTAATGTATAACGTATAACGTATAATGTATAACGTATAACGTATAACGTATAACGTAACCCCTATAACGTATAAAGTATAACGTATAAAGCATATCGTATAACGTATAACGTATATCGTATATCGTAAAACGTATAACGTATAACGTATAACGTATACCGTGTAACGAAGTACGTATAACGAATAACGAATAACGTAAAACGTATAACGTATAACGTATAACGTATAACGTATAACGTATAACGTATAACGTATAACATGTAATGTATAACGCATAACGTATAATGTATAGCGTATAACGTATAACGTATAACGTATAACGTACAACGTATAACGTATCACGTATAACGTATTACGAATAACGTATAACGTATAACGTATAACGTAACACCTATAACGTATAAAGTATAACGTATAACGTATAACGTATAACGTATAACGTATAACGTATAACGTATAACGTATATCGTATAACGAATAACGTATAACGAATAACGTAAAACGTATAACGTATAACGTATAACGTATAACGTGTAACGAAGAACGTATAAAGTATAACGTTTAACGTATATCGTATAACGTACAACTTATAACGTATAACGTACAACGTATAATGTATAACGTATGACGTATAACGTATAACGTATAACGTATAACGTATAACGTATAACGTATAACGTATAACGTATAACGTATAACGTATAACGCATAACGTATAACGAATAACGTATAACGTATATCGTATAACGCATAACGTATAACGTATAACGTAAAACGTATAACGTATAACGTATGACGTATAACGTGTAACGAAGAACGTATAAAGAATAACGTATTAAAACGTATAACGTATAACGTATAACGTATAACGTATAACGTATAACGTATAACGTATAACCTATAACGTATGACGTATAACGTATATCCTATAACGTATAACGTATAACGTATAACGTATAACATATAACGTATAACGTTTAACGTATAACGTATAATGTCAAACGTATAACGTAGAACGTATAACGTATAACGTATAACGTATAACGTATAACGTATAACGTATAACGTATAACGTATAACGTATAACGTATAACGTATAATGTATAACGTATAACGTATAACGTATAACGAATAACGTAAAACGTATAACGCATAACGTATAACGTATAACGTGTAACGAAGAACGTATAACGAATAACGTATAACGTATATCGTATAACGTATATCGTATAACGTATAACGTATACCGTATAACGTATAACGTATGACGTATAACGTATAACGTATAACGTATAACGTGTAACGTATAACGTGTAACGTGTAACGTATAACGAATAACGTATAACGTATAACGTATAACGTATAGCATGTAACGTATAACGTATAACGTATAACGTATAACGTATAACGTATATCGTATATCGTAAAACGTATAACGTATAACGTATAACGTATACCGTGTAACGAAGTACGTATAACGAATAACGAATAACGTAAAACGTATAACGTATAACGTATAACGTATAACGTGTAACGAAGAACGTATAATGAATAACGTATAACGTATATCGTATAACGTATATCGTATAACGTATAACGTATACCGTATAACGTATAACGTATGACGTATAACGTATAACGTATAACGTATAACGTGTAACGTATAACGTGTAACGTGTAACGTATAACGAATAACGTATAACGTATAACGTATAACGTATAGCATGTAACGTATAACGTATAACGTATAACGTATAACGTATAACGTATATCGTATATCGTATATCGTAAAACGTATAACGTATAACGTATAACGTATACCGTGTAACGAAGTACGTATAACGAATAACGAATAACGTAAAACGTATAACGTATAACGTATAACGTAACCCCTATAACGTATAAAGTATAACGTACAACGTATATCGTATAACGTATAACGTATAACGTAACCCCTATATCGTATAAAGTATAACGTACAACGTATATCGTATATCGTAAAACGTATAACGTATAACGTATAACGTATACCGTGTAACGAAGTACGTATAACGAATAACGAATAACGTAAAACGTATAACGTATAACGTATAACGTATAACGTATAACGTATAACGTATAACGTATAACGTATAACGTATAACGTATAACGTATAACGTATAACGTATAACGTATAACGTATAACGTATAACGTATAACGTATAACGTATAACGTATAACGGATAACGTATAACGCATAACGTATAACGTATAACGTATAACGTATAACGTATAACGTATATCGTATAACGAATAACGTATAACGAATAACGTAAAACGTATAACGTATAACGTATAACGTATAACGTGTAACGAAGAACGTATAAAGAATAACGTAAAACGTATAACGTATAATGTATAACGTATAACGCATAACATGTAATGTATAACGTATAACGCATAACATGTAATGTATAACGTATAACGTATAATGTATAACGTATAACGTATAACGTATAACGTACAAAGTATAACGTATCACGTATAACGAATTACGAATAACGTATAACGTATAACGTATAACGTAACCCCTATAACGTATAAAGTATAACGTATAACGTATATCGTATAACGTATAACGTATATCGTATATCGTAAAACGTATAACGTATAACGTATAACGTATACCGTGTAACGAAGTACGTATAACGAATAACGAATAACGTAAAACGTATAACGTATAACGTATAACGTATAACGTATAACGTATAACGTATAACGTATAACGTATAACTTATAACGAATAACGAATAACGTATAACGTATAACGTATAACGTATAACGTATAACGTATAACGTATAACGTATAACGTATAACGTATAACGTATAACGTATAACGTATAACGTATAACGTATAACGTATAACGTATAACGTATAACGTATAACGTATAACGTATAACGTATAACGTATAACGTATAACGGATAACGTATAACGCATAACGTATAACGTATAACGTATAACGTATAACGTATAACGTATAACGTATAACGTATAACGTATAACGTATAACGTATAACGTATAACGTATAACGTATAACGTATAACGTATAACGTATAACGTATAACGTATAACGTATAACGTATAACGTATAACGTATAACGTCTAACGTATAACGTATAACGTATAACGTATAACGTATAACGTATAACGTATAACGTATAACGTATAACGTATAACGTATAACGTATAACGTATAACGTATAACGTATAACGTATAACGTATAACGTATAACGTATAACGTATAACGTATAACGTATAACGTATAACGTATAACGTATAACGTATAACGTATAAAGCATAACGTATAACGTATAACGTAACCCCTATAACGTATAAAGTATAACGTATAACGTATGTCGTATAACGTATAATGTATATCGTATATCGTAAAACGTACAACGTATAACGTATAACGTATAACGTATAACGTATGACGTATAACGTATATCCTATAACGTATAACGTATAACGTATAACGTATAACATATAACGTATAACGTTTAACGTATAACGTATAATGTCAAACGTATAACGTAGAACGTATAACGTATAACGTATAATGTATAACGTATAACGTATAACGTATAACGTACAAAGTATAACGTATCACGTATAACGTATTACGAATAACGTATAACGTATAACGTATAACGTAACCCCTATAACGTATAACGTATAACGTAACCCCTATAACGTATAAAGTATAACGTATAAAGTATATCGTATAACGTATAACGTATATCGTATATCGTAAAACGTATAACGTATAAAGTATATCGTATAACGTATAACGTATATCGTATATCGTAAAACGTATAACGTATAACGTATAACGTATACCGTGTAACGAAGTACGTATAACGAATAACGAATAACGTAAAACGTATAACGTATAACGTATAACGTATAACGTATAACGTATAACGTATAACGTATAACATGTAATGTATAACGCATAACGTATAATGTATAGCGTATAACGTATAACGTATAACGTATAACGTATAACGTATCACGTATAACGTATTACGAATAACGTATAACGTATAACGTATAACGTAACACCTATAACGTATAAAGTATAACGTATAACGTATAACGTATAACGTATAACGTATAACGTATAACGTATATCGTATAACGAATAACGTATAACGAATAACGTAAAACGTATAACGTATAACGTATAACGTATAACGTGTAACGAAGAACGTATAAAGAATATCGTTTAACGTATATCGTATAACGTACAACTTATAACGTATAACGTACAACGTATAATGTATAACGTATGACGTATAACGTATAACGTATAACGTATAACGTATAACGTATAACGTATAACGTATAACGTATAACGTATAACGCATAACGTATAACGTATAACGTATAACGTATATCGTATAACGCATAACGTATAACGTATAACGTAAAACGTATAACGTATAACGTATAACGTATAACGTGTAACGAAGAACGTATAAAGAATAACGTATTAAAACGTATAACGTATAACGTATAACGTGTAACGTATAACGTATAACGTATAACGTATAACCTATGACGTATAACGTGTAACGTATAACGTATAACGTATAACGTATAACGTATAACATATAACGTATAACGTATAACGTATAACGTATAACGTATAACGTATAACGTATGACGTATAACATACAACGTATGACGTATCACGTATAAGGTATGACCTATAATGTATATCGTATAACGTATATCCTATAACGCATAACGTATATCCTATAACGCATAACGCATAGCGTATAACCTATAACGTATAACGTATAACGTATAACGTATAACGTATGACGTATAACGTATATCCTATAACGTATAACGTATAACGTATAACGTATAACATATAACGTATAACGTTTAACGTATAACGTATAATGTCAAACGTATAACGTAGAACGTATAACGTATAACGTATAACGTATAACGTATAACGAAGAACGTATAACGAATAACGTATAACGGATATCGTATAACGTATATCGTATAACGTATAACGTATACCGTATAACGTATAACGTATGACGTATAACGTATAACGTATAACGTATAACGTGTAACGTATAACGTGTAACGTGTAACGTATAACGAATAACGTATAACGTATAACGTATAACGTATAGCATGTAACGTATAACGTATAACGTATAACGTATAACGTATAACGTATAACGTATAACGTATAACGTATAACGTATAACGTACAACGTATAACGTATAACGTATAACGTATAACGTATAACGTATAACGTATAACGTATAACGTATAACGTATAACGTATAGCCTATAACGTATAACGTATAACGAATAACGTATAACGTATATCGTATAACGTATAACGTATAACGTATAACGTATAACGTATGACGTATAATGTATATCGTATAACGTATATCGTATAACGTATAACGTATAACGTATAACGTATAACGTATGACGTCTAACGTATAACGTATAACGTATAACGTATAACGTATAACGTATAACGTATAACGTATAACGTATAACGTATAACGTATAACGTATAACGTATAACGTATAACGTATAACGTATAACGTTTAACGTATAACGTATAATGTCAAACGTATAACGTAGAACGTATAACGTATAACGTATAACGTATAACGTATAACATATAACGAATAACGTATAACGAATAACGTAAAACGTAAAACGTATAACGTATAACGTATAACGTATAACGTGTAACGAAGAACGTATAAAGAATAACGTAAAACGTATAACGTATAACGTATAACGTATAACGCATAACATGTAATGTATAACGTATAACGTATAATGTATAACGTATAACGTATAACGTATAACGTACAAAGTATAACGTATCACGTATAACGTATTACGAATAACGTATAACGTATAACGTATAACGTAACCCCTATAACGTATAACGTATAACGTAACCCCTATAACGTATAAAGTATAACGTATAAAGTATATCGTATAACGTATAACGTATATCGTATATCGTAAAACGTATAACGTATAACGTATAACGTATAACGTATACCGTGTAACGAAGTACGTATAACGAATAACGAATAACGTAAAACGTATAACGTATAACGTATAACGTATAACGTATAACGTATAACGTATAACGTACAACGTATAATGTATAACGTATGACGTATAACGTCCAACGTATAACGTATCACGTATAACGTATTACGAATAACGTATAACGTATAACGTATAACGTAACACCTATAACGTATAAAGTATAACGTATGACGTATAACGTATAACGCATAACGTATAACGTATAACGTATAACGTATATCGTATAACGCATAACGTATAACGTATAACGTAAAACGTATAACGTATAACGTATAACGTATAACGTGTAACGAAGAACGTATAAAGAATAACGTATTAAAACGTATAACGTATAACGTATAACGTATAACGTATAACGTATAACGTATAACGTATAACCTATGACGTATAACGTGTAACGTATAACGTATAACGTATAACGTATAACGTATAACATATAACGTATAACGTATAACGTATAACGTATAACGTATAACGTATAACGTATGACGTATAACATACAACGTATGACGTATCACGTATAAGGTATGACCTATAATGTATATCGTATAACGTATATCCTATAACGCATAACGTATATCCTATAACGCATAACGCATAGCGTATAACCTATAACGTATAACGTATAACGTATAACGTATAACGTATGACGTATAACGTATATCCTATAACGTATAACGTATAACGTATAACGTATAACATATAACGTATAACGTTTAACGTATAACGTATAATGTCAAACGTATAACGTAGAACGTATAACGTATAACGTATAACGTATAACGTATAACGTATAACGTATAACATGTAATGTATAACGCATAACGTATAATGTATAGCGTATAACGTATAACGTATAACGTATAACGTACAACGTATAACGTATCACGTATAACGTATTACGAATAACGTATAACGTATAACGTATAACGTAACACCTATAACGTATAAAGTATAACGTATAACGTATAACGTATAACGTATAACGTATAACGTATAACGTATATCGTATAACGAATAACGTATAACGAATAACGTAAAACGTATAACGTATAACGTATAACGTATAACGTGTAACGAAGAACGTATAAAGAATAACGTTTAACGTATATCGTATAACGTACAACTTATAACGTATAACGTACAACGTATAATGTATAACGTATGACGTATAACGTATAACGTATAACGTATAACGTATAACGTATAACGTATAACGTATAACGTATAACGTATAACGCATAACGTATAACGTATAACGTATAACGTATATCGTATAACGCATAACGTATAACGTATAACGTAAAACGTATAACGTATAACGTATAACGTATAACGTGTAACGAAGAAAGTATAAAGAATAACGTATTAAAACGTATAACGTATAACGTATAACGTGTAACGTATAACGTATAACGTATAACGTATAACCTATGACGTATAACGTGTAACGTATAACGTATAACGTATAACGTATAACGTATAACATATAACGTATAACGTATAACGTATAACGTATAACGTATGACGTATAACATACAACGTATGACGTATCACGTATAAGGTATGACCTATAATGTATATCGTATAACGTATATCCTATAACGCATAACGTATATCCTATAACGCATAACGCATAGCGTATAACCTATAACGTATAACGTATAACGTATAACGTATAACGTATGACGTATAACGTATATCCTATAACGTATAACGTATAACGTATAACGTATAACATATAACGTATAACGTTTAACGTATAACGTATAATGTCAAACGTATAACGTAGAACGTATAACGTATAACGTATAACGTATAACGTATAACGTATAACGTATAACATGTAATGTATAACGCATAACGTATAATGTATAGCGTATAACGTATAACGTATAACGTATAACGTACAAAGTATAACGTATCACGTATAACGTATTACGAATAACGTATAACGTATAACGTATAACGTAACCCCTATAACGTATAACGTATAACGTAACCCCTATAACGTATAAAGTATAACGTATAAAGTATATCGTATAACGTATAACGTATATCGTATGTCGTAAAACGTATAACGTATAACGTATAACGTATACCGTGTAACGAAGTACGTATAACGAATAACGAATAACGTAAAACGTATAACGTATAACGTATAACGTATAACGTATAACGTATAACGTATAACGTATAACGTATAACGTATAACGTATAACATGTAATGTATAACGCATAACGTATAATGTATAGCGTATAACGTATAACGTATAACGTATAACGTACAACGTATAACGTATCACGTATAACGTATTACGAATAACGTATAACGTATAACGTATAACGTAACACCTATAACGTATAAAGTATAACGTATAACGTATAACGTATAACGTATAACGTATAACGTATAACGTATATCGTATAACGAATAACGTATAACGAATAACGTAAAACGTATAACGTATAACGTATAACGTATAACGTGTAACGAAGAACGTATAAAGAATAACGTTTAACGTATATCGTATAACGTACAACTTATAACGTATAACGTACAACGTATAATGTATAACGTATGACGTATAACGTCCAACGTATAACGTATCACGTATAACGTATTACGAATAACGTATAACGTATAACGTATAACGTAACACCTATAACGTATAAAGTATAACGTATAACGTATAACGTATAACGCATAACGTATAACGTATAACGTATAACGTATATCGTATAACGCATAACGTATAACGTATAACGTAAAACGTATAACGTATAACGTATAACGTATAACGTGTAACGAAGAACGTATAAAGAATAACGTATTAAAACGTATAACGTATAACGTATAACGTATAACGTATAACGTATAACGTATAACGTATAACCTATGACGTATAACGTGTAACGTATAACGTATAACGTATAACGTATAACGTATAACATATAACGTATAACGTATAACGTATAACGTATAACGTATAACGTATAACGTATGACGTATAACATACAACGTATGACGTATCACGTATAAGGTATGACCTATAATGTATATCGTATAACGTATATCCTATAACGCATAACGTATATCTTATAACGCATAACGCATAGCGTATAACCTATAACGTATAACGTATAACGTATAACGTATAACGTATGACGTATAACGTATATCCTATAACGTATAACGTATAACGTATAACGTATAACATATAACGTATAACGTTTAACGTATAACGTATAATGTCAAACGTATAACGTAGAACGTATAACGTATAACGTATAACGTATAACGTATAACGTATAACGTATAACGTATAACGTATAACGTATAACGTATAATGTATAACGTATAACGTATAACGTATAACGAATAACGTAAAACGTATAACGCATAACGTATAACGTATAACGTGTAACGAAGAACGTATAACGAATAACGTATAACGTATATCGTATAACGTATATCGTATAACGTATAACGTATACCGTATAACGTATAACGTATGACGTATAACGTATAACGTATAACGTATAACGTGTAACGTATAACGTGTAACGTGTAACGTATAACGAATAACGTATAACGTATAACGTATAACGTATAGCATGTAACGTATAACGTATAACGTATAACGTATAACGTATAACGTATAACGTATAACGTATAACGTATAACGTATAACGTACAACGTTTAACGTATAACGTATAACGTATAACGTATAACGTATAACGTATAACGTATAACGTATAACGTATAACGTATAGCCTATAACGTATAACGTATAACGAATAACGTATAACGTATATCGTATAACGTATAACGTATAACGTATAACGTATAACGTATGATGTATAATGTATATCGTATAACGTATATCGTATAACGTATAACGTATAACGTATAACGTATGACGTCTAACGTATAACGTATAACGTATAACGTATAACGTATAACGTATAACGTATAACGTATAACGTATAACGTATAACGTATAACGTATAACGTATAACGTATAACGTATAACGTATAACGTATAACGTATAACGTATAACGTTTAACGTATAACGTATAATGTCAAACGTATAACGTAGAACGTATAACGTATAACGTATAACGTATAACGTATAACATATAACGTATAACGTATAACGTATAACGTATAACGTATAACGTATAACATATAACGTATGACGTATAACGTATATCGTATAACGTATATCGTATAACGTATAACGTATAACGTATAACGTATGACGTATAACGTCTAACGAAGAACGTATAACGAATAACGTATAACGTATATCGTATAACGTATATCGTATAACGTATAACGTATACCGTATAACGTATAACGTATGACGTATAACGTATAACGTATAACGTATAACGTATAACGTATAACGTGTAACGAAAAACGTATAACGTATAACGTATAACGTATAACGTATAACGTATAACGTATGACGAATAACGTATATCGTATAACGTATATCGTATAACGTATAACGTATAACGTATAACGTATAACGTATAACGTATAACGTATAACGTATGACGTATAACGTATAACGTATAACGTATAACGTATATCGTATAACGTATAACGTATAACGTATAACGTATATCGTATAACGTATAACGTATGACGTATAACGTATATCGTATAACGTGTAACGTATAACGTGTAACGTGTAACGTATAACGTATAACGTATAACGTTTAACGTATAACGTATAATGTCAAACGTATAACGTAGAACGTATAACGTATAACGTATAACGTATAACGTATAACGTATAACGTATAACGTATAACGTATAACGTATAACGTATAACGTATAACGTATAACGTATAACGTATAACGTATAACGTATAACGTATAACGTATAACGTATAACGTATAACGTATAACGTATAACGTATAACGTATAACGTATAACGTATAGCCTATAACGTATAACGTATAACGAATAACGTATAACGTATATCGTATAACGTATAACGTATAACGTATAACGTACACCGTATAACGTATAACGTATAACGTATAACGTATAACGTATAACGTATAACGTATAACGTATAACGTATAACGTATAACGTATAGCCTATAACGTATAACGTATAACGAATAACGTATAACGTATATCGTATAACGTATAACGTATAACGTATAACGTATAACGTATGACGTATAATGTATATCGTATAACGTATATCGTATAACGTATAACGTATAACGTATAACGTATGACGTCTAACGTATAACGTATAACGTATAACGTATAACGTATAACGTATAACGTATAACGTATAACGTATAACGTACAACGTATAACGTATAACGTATAACGTATAACGTATAACGTATAACGTATAACGTATAACGTATAACGTATAACGTATAACGTATAGCCTATAACGTATAACGTATAACGAATAACGTATAACGTATATCGTATAACGTATAACGTATAACGTATAACGTATAACGTATGACGTATAATGTATATCGTATAACGTATATCGTATAACGTATAACGTATAACGTATAACGTATGACGTCTAACGTATAACGTATAACGTATAACGTATAACGTATAACGTATAACGTATAACGTATAACGTATAACGTATAACGTATAACGTATAACGTATAACGTATAACGTTTAACGTATAACGTATAATGTCAAACGTATAACGTAGAACGTATAACGTATAACGTATAACGTATAACGTATAACATATAACGTATAACGTATAACGTATAACGTATAACGTATAACATATAACGTATGACGTATAACGTATATCGTATAACGTATATCGTATAACGTATAACGTATAACGTATAACGTATGACGTATAACGTGTAACGAAGAACGTATAACGAATAACGTATAACGTATATCGTATAACGTATATCGTATAACGTATAACGTATACCGTATAACGTATAACGTATGACGTATAACGTATAACGTATAACGTATAACGTATAACGTATAACGTGTAACGAAAAACGTATAACGTATAACGTATAACGTATAAAGTATAACGTATGACGAATAACGTATATCGTATAACGTATATCGTATAACGTATAACGTATAACGTATAACGTATAACGTATAACGTATAACGTATAACGTATAACGTATAACGTATAACGTATAACGTATAACGTATAACGTATAACGTATAACGTATAACGTATAACGTGTAACGTATAACGTGTAACGTATAACGTGTAACGTATAACGTGTAACGTATAACGTGTTTCGTATAACGCATAACGTATAACGTATAACGTGTAACGAAGAACGTATAACGAATAACGTATAACGTATATCGTATAACGTATATCGTATAACGTATAACGTATAACGTATAACGTATAACGTATAACGTATAACGTATAACGTATAACGTCAAACGTATAACGTATAACGTATAACGTATAACGTGTAACGTAAAACGTATAACGTATAACGTATAACGTATAACGTGTAACGTATAACGTATAACGTATAACGTATAACGAATAACGTGAAACGAATAACGCATAACGTATAACGCATAACGTATAACGTATACCCTATGACGTATAACGTATAACGTATAACGTATAACGTATAACGTATAACGTATAACGTATATCGTATAACGTATAACGTATAACGTATAACGTATATCGTATAACGTATAACGTATGACGTATAACGTATATCGTATAACGTGTAACGTATAACGTGTAACGTGTAACGTATAACGTATAACGTATAACGTTTAACGTATAACGTATAATGTCAAACGTATAACGTAGAACGTATAACGTATAACGTATAACGTATAACGTATAACGTATAACGTATAACGTATAACGTATAACGTATAACGTATAACGTATAACGTATAACGTATAACGTATAACGTATAACGTATAACGTATAACGTATAACGTATAACGTATAACGTATAACGTATAACGTATAACGTATAACGTATAACGTATAACGTATAACGTATAGCCTATAACGTATAACGTATAACGAATAACGTATAACGTATATCGTATAACGTATAACGTATAACGTATAACGTATAACGTACACCGTATAACGTATAACGTATAACGTATAACGTATAACGTATAACGTATAACGTATAACGTATAACGTATAACGTATAGCCTATAACGTATAACGTATAACGAATAACGTATAACGTATATCGTATAACGTATAACGTATAACGTATAACGTATAACGTATGACGTATAACGTATATCGCATAACGTATATCGTATAACTTATAACGTATAACGTATAACGTATGACGTCTAACGTATAACGTATAACGTATAACGTATAACGTATAACGTATAACGTATAACGTATAACGTATAACGTATAACGTATAACGTATAACGTATAACGTATAACGTATAACGTATAACGTATAACGTATAACGTATAACGTATAACGTATAACGTATAACGTATAACGTTTAACGTCTAACGTATAATGTCAAACGTATAACGTAGAACGTATAAGGTATAACGTATAACGTATAACGTATAACATATAACGTATAACGTATAACGTATAACGTATAACGTACAACGTATAACGTATGACGTATAACGTATATCGTATAACGTATATCGTATAACGTATAACGTATAACGTATAACGTATGACGTATAACGTGTAACGAAGAACGTATAACGAATAACGTATAACGTATATCGTATAACGTATATCGTATAACGTATAACGTATACTGTATAACGTATAACGTATGACGTATAACGTATAACGTATAACGTATAACGTATAACGTATAACGTGTAACGTAAAACGTATAACGTATAACGTATAACGTATAACGTATAACGTATGACGTATAACGTATATCGTATAACGTATATCGTATAACGTATAACGTATAACGTATAACGTATAACGTATAACGTGTAACGTATAACGTATAACGTATAACGTATAACGTATAACGTGTAACGTATAACGTGTAACGTATAACGTTTAACGTATAACGTGTAACGTATAACGTGTAACGTATAACGTGTAACGTATAACGCATAACGTATAACGTATAACGTGTAACGAAGAACGTATAACGAATAACGTATAACGTATATCGTATAACGTATATCGTATAACGTATAACGTATAACGTATAACGTATAACGTATAACGTATAACGTATAACGTATAACGTCAAACGTATAACGTATAACGTATAACGTATAACGTGTAACGTAAAACGTATAACGTATAACGTATAACGTATAACGTATAACGTATAACGTATAACGTATAACGTATAACGAATAACGTGAAACGAATAACGCATAACGTATAACGCATAACGTATAACGTATACCCTATGACGTATAACGTATAACGTATAACGTATAACGTATAACGTATAACGTATAACGTATATCGTATAACGTATAACGTATAACGTATAACGTATATCGTATAACGTATAACGTATGACGTATAACGTATATCGTATAACGTGTAACGTATAACGTGTAACGTGTAACGTATAACGTATAACGTATAACGTTTAACGTATAACGTATAATGTCAAACGTATAACGTAGAACGTATAACGTATAACGTATAACGTATAACGTATAACGTATAACGTATAACGTACAACGTATAACGTATAACGTATAACGTATAACGTATAACGTATAACGTATAACGTATAACGTATAACGTATAACGTATAACGTATAACGTATAACGTATAACGTATAACGTATAACGTATAACGTATAACGAATAACGTATAGCCTATAACGTATAACGTATAACGAATAACGTATAACGTATATCGTATAACGTATAACGTATAACGTATAACGTACACCGTATAACGTATAACGTATAACGTATAACGTATAACGTATAACGTATAACGTATAACGTATAACGTATAACGTATAGCCTATAACGTATAACGTATAACGAATAACGTATAACGTATATCGTATAACGTATAACGTATAACGTATAACGTATAACGTATGACGTATAACGTATATCGCATAACGTATATCGTATAACTTATAACATATAACGTATAACGTATGACGTCTAACGTATAACGTATAACGTATAACGTATAACGTATAACGTATAACGTATAACGTATAACGTATAACGTATAACGTATAACGTATAACGTATAACGTATAACGTATAACGTATAACGTATAACGTATAACGTATAACGTATAACGTATAACGTATAACGTATAACGTATAACGTTTAACGTCTAACGTATAATGTCAAACGTATAACGTAGAACGTATAACGTATAACGTATAACGTATAACGTATAACATATAACGTATAACGTATAACGTATAACGTATAACGTATAACGTATAACGTATGACGTATAACGTATATCGTATAACGTATATCGTATAACGTATAACGTATAACGTATAACGCATGACGTATAACGTGTAACGAAGAACGTATAACGAATAACGTATAACGTATATCGTATAACGTATATCGTATAACGTATAACGTATACTGTATAACGTATAACGTATGACGTATAACGTATAACGTATAACGTATAACGTATAACGTATATCGTATAACGTATAACGTATACTGTATAACGTATAACGTATGACGTATAACGTATAACGTATAACGTATAACGTATAACGTATAACGTGTAACGTAAAACGTATAACGTATTATGTATAACGTATAACGTATAACGTATGACGTATAACGTATATCGTATAACGTATATCGTATAACGTATAACGTATAACGTATAACGTATAACGTATAACGTGTAACGTATAACGTGTAACGTATAACGTGTAACGTATAACGTGTAACGTATAACGCATAACGTATAACGTATAACGTGTAACGAAGAACGTAAAACGAATAACGTATAACGTATATCGTATAACGTATATCGTATAACGTATAACGTATACCGTATAACGTATAACGTATGACGTATAACGTATAACGTATAACGTATAACGTATATCGTATAACGTATAACGTATACTGTATAACGTATAACGTATGACGTATAACGTATAACGTATAACGTATAACGTATAACGTATAACGTGTAACGTAAAACGTATAACGTATTATGTATAACGTATAACGTATAACGTATAACGTATAACGTATAACGTATAACGTATAACGTATAACGTATAACGTATAACGTTTAACGTCTAACGTATAATGTCAAACGTATAACGTATAACGTATAATGTATAACGTATAACGTATAACGTGTAACGTATAACGTGTAACGTATAACGTGTAACGTATAAAGTGTAACGTGTAACGTATAACGTATAACGTATAACGTATATCGTATAACGAATAACGTATAACGAATAACGTAAAACGTATAACGTATAACGTATAACGTATAACGTGTAACGAAGAACGTATAAAGAATAACGTTTAACGTATATCGTATAACGTACAACTTATAACGTATAACGTACAACGTATAATGTATAACGTATGACGTATAACGTCCAACGTATAACGTATCACGTATAACGTATTACGAATAACGTATAACGTATAACGTATAACGTAACACCTATAACGTATAAAGTATAACGTATAACGTATAACGTATAACGCATAACGTATAACGTATAACGTATAACGTATATCGTATAACGCATAACGTATAACGTATAACGTAAAACGTATAACGTATAACGTATAACGTATAACGTGTAACGAAGAACGTATAAAGAATAACGTATTAAAACGTATAACGTATAACGTATAACGTATAACGTATAACGTATAACGTATAACGTATAACGTATAACCTATGACGTATAACGTGTAACGTATAACGTATAACGTATAACGTATAACGTATAACATATAACGTATAACGTATAACGTATAACGTATAACGTATAACGTATAACGTATGACGTATAACATACAACGTATGACGTATCACGTATAAGGTATGACCTATAATGTATATCGTATAACGTATATCCTATAACGCATAACGTATATCCTATAACGCATAACGCATAGCGTATAACCTATAACGTATAACGTATAACGTATAACGTATAACGTATGACGTATAACGTATATCCTATAACGTATAACGTATAACGTATAACGTATAACATATAACGTATAACGTTTAACGTATAACGTATAATGTCAAACGTATAACGTAGAACGTATAACGTATAACGTATAACGTATAACGTATAACGTATAACGAATAACGTATAACGTATATCGTATAACGTATAACGTATAACGTATAACGTATAACGTATGATGTATAATGTATATCGTATAACGTATATCGTATAACGTATAACGTATAACGTATAACGTATGACGTCTAACGTATAACGTATAACGTATAACGTATAACGTATAACGTATAACGAATAACGTGAAACGAATAACGCATAACGTATAACGCATAACGTATATCGTATAACGTATATCGTATAACGTATAACGTATACCGTATAACGTATAACGTATGACGTATAACGTATAACGTATAACGTATAACGTATATCGTATAACGTATAACGTATACTGTATAACGTATAACGTATGACGTATAACGTATAACGTATAACGTATAACGTATAATGTATAACGTATAACGTATAACGTATAACGAATAACGTAAAACGTATAACGCATAACGTATAACGTATAACGTGTAACGAAGAACGTATAACGAATAACGTATAACGTATATCGTATAACGTATATCGTATAACGTATAACGTATACCGTATAACGTATAACGTATGACGTATAACGTATAACGTATAACGTATAACGTGTAACGTATAACGTGTAACGTGTAACGTATAACGAATAACGTATAACGTATAACGTATAACGTATAGCATGCAACGTATAACGTATAACGTATAACGTATAACGTATAACGTATAACGTATAACGTATAACGTATAACGTATAACGTACAACGTTTAACGTATAACGTATAACGTATAACGTATAACGCATAACGTATAACGTATAACGTATAACGTATAACGTATAGCCTATAACGTATAACGTATAACGAATAACGTATAACGTATATCGTATAACGTATAACGTATAACGTATAACGTATAACGTATGATGTATAATGTATATCGTATAACGTATATCGTATAACGTATAACGTATAACGTATAACGTATGACGTCTAACGTATAACGTATAACGTATAACGTATAACGTATAACGTATAACGTATAACGTATAACGTATAACGTATAACGTATAACGTATAACGTATAACGTATAACGTATAACGTATAACGTATAACGTATAACGTATAACGTTTAACGTATAACGTATAATGTCAAACGTATAACGTAGAACGTATAACGTATAACGTATAACGTATAACGTATAACATATAACGTATAACGTATAACGTATAACGTATAACGTATAACATATAACGTATGACGTATAACGTATATCGTATAACGTATATCGTATAACGTATAACGTATAACGTATAACGTATGACGTATAACGTCTAACGAAGAACGTATAACGAATAACGTATAACGTATATCGTATAACGTATATCGTATAACGTATAACGTATACCGTATAACGTATAACGTATGACGTATAACGTATAACGTATAACGTATAACGTATAACGTATAACGTGTAACGAAAAACGTATAACGTATAACGTATAACGTATAACGTATAACGTATGACGAATAACGTATATCGTATAACGTATATCGTATAACGTATAACGTATAACGTATAACGTATAACGTATAACGTATAACGTATAACGTATAACGTATAACGTATAACGTATAACGTATAACGTATATCGTATAACGTATAACGTATAACGTATAACGTATATCGTATAACGTATAACGTATGACGTATAACGTATATCGTATAACGTGTAACGTATAACGTGTAACGTGTAACGTATAACGTATA